>NW_028262347.1:68994127-69146686 GCF_047370975.1 Nipponia nippon
ACTGAGACTGCTTAAAAGAGCCTTTCAAATAATTTTATAAGTTATAAGAATAGTTCAATGCAGAGTTATTGTTTGCTCTTCTCTGTTTTCATCCCATTGCTTTCTAGCCCCATCTTTAAATACAGCATGACAGTAGCTCTTCCTTTTTGAATCAAGGAGACACTCTCCTGCGCAACCTATTTGGGCAATTTCTGTTCTGAAGATGGATGTGGGTTCTGATACTGGATTTTGAAGAAGCTGTTGTGCCCAGCATACTCTATATATGGCTGGGTAAGAGGGAAGGAATACTACGTTGTACACAGAACAAAAAAAATTCCTGACATGCAGAATGGACTGTTGCATGTTCACATTATGCACCCTACAAATCATCTTTGCCACTTTGTAACTTTAAATAGCTGTTTCTCGGAAATCTCTGTCTTGGTGCTTTATATGGCCCTCATAACTATTGTTCTCAGAGCAACTGCAGAACAGTTTTTCTCCTCGCAGCATTCCTGTGGGGTAGAAAACTAGTATCTCCACTTTAGAGCTGGGCTAAGGCTGAACATACATTGGATCATTTGTCCCATCTATGATCATCTGCTTAGAGGAAGTCTACAAGCACGGCTTCAGCCTGGTAGGAGATAACCTTGTGTCTGATCATTACACTGTCCATCTTACCTCTAAATCTGCTGGCTGCCATATGAGGCAGGGACTAAGAACTTTCTAATTGTTTTTGTATTGAAAGAATAATCCTTTCATAAATCTTTTAAGACCTTTCTCTCACTTGTATACTCATCTTTGGGCTGCGTGTGTGGGGATCTAACTCTGAAGAAGGCTCCCCCTTCAGAAGGCCTTAAAGCTTTTCAGAGCATCAGTCATTCAAAAATGATAGAAAGCCTTCTAATTCACTTAGGCTGTATGCTTTGCCTGTAGAGTCCTGGCCCAGAACATACGCGATCGGAGAGCTCAGGATTCAGAGGCCGTGCAGGGAAGGGCTGTTGTCCTTCCTGAAGTCTCCAAGCTGCTGCTCTGGAATCCCTAATAAAATCCCTTCTGCACTACTTCTATGAAAAATGGAAAGGAAGTGTGAAACAAGGAAAGGAAGTGTAAAAAAAGGAAAGAAACAAATTTAAGGCCAATTGAATTTTTCTTGTTTCTGTAGAGGGTAACACCTTGGGTTCGTTCCTGTGAGAATTATTATTAAATGTGAATTTCTATAATTGCTTTGTTAAGAAAAAAAATCTTACGAGCACCTTTAGTTCAAATGCCACCTCTTTACCAAACCTGTTTTCATGGACTATATCTTCCTAGCGTACTTTGATGGAACAAATGCTTTAGGGAAAGGCGCGATGTTCACACTTATGTCCCCTCATTCTCCTTCATTAGCAGGATCTTTCCATCTTAATTCTACAATCAGTTTCTTTTGACTTCTGTGTATAGAAAATTATTTGCATCAGAATTGCTGAATAAGGAAATCTCAAGTTATAGTAGAATTTTATTTATGCTGAAGAAATTAATGCCAGCTAATATTCTTGTTTCTTTTTCTGTTTTTCTTCTGTATTTGATTTTTGGTAATTGGCCCAACTTGGGTCCCCCTGGGGGAGCTTGGCAGAGAGAGAGGGACAAAGAACGGAGAAAAAGATTTGTAGGTGGCAGGGACAGCTTGTGGATGTGGCTGCATACGTATGTGAGCTGGCATAAAGCAAGGCTATGTGGATATTAACTGTTTAACTAATACTGTATATAAATCCTTATCTAGCTGTGAATGTGACCCAAGAAGGGCAAAAGAAATATTTACAGGTGCCCCACTGGTGTTTGATTTCTGTACAAGACTGATCAGCATGCACTTAATGACTTCCCTAGAGATTATGTCCATGCAAGGGTGAATCATGCAACTCTTGGTTGACTCATGGCTGGGAAAAATGGGAGTTAGCACAATCCAAAATGGCAAGGATTTGTGGTCACCAGGAGAAAAATAAAACGTGTATTTACACAACAAATATAGGTAGTGAAGGATTTGCTGTTCAGTCCTTCTTATAATGGTGAAGGAAGGACCTTTTTTTAAAGAAAAAGGCATCTGGAATTAAAAATGAAAGCTAACATATTGCCATTCCACCTCTAGCTGTGATCTTGCTTGATCTGGTAAGTTAAACGAGGTAAGTGCATGTGACATTATTAGAGAAAAACTAGGCAATAGAGGACAGAGTATTTTAATTGCTCAGAGGAACTCTTCCCCCTGAGTCAGAAATAAAGCTGCGTTTCTACTAGCTATCAATGGCAATATGTTGTTGGTGAATTACGCTTTGAACAGCATTTAACGCAGAAGTTGTGATGATCAGTGGTTCTTAGAAATCAAAATGACCTTTTTTTAGGACAAGTGCTTTGACTGCATCCAGTTTTTGGTAAGTGCTTTACATCTATTCCAGTTTTTCTTGTAGCTGCAAGCGGATGTGTTGTTTTCTTGTTTCTTTGCCTGAATCTGTTAGGTGGTGGTGTTTTCTATGATATTTTGAGTTCTATCTGAGAGACAGCTCATTTAAAGTGGTGGGGGGAAAGCCTCAGAAAGAGGCAGATATTTGATACATCCCACTGAAATCCATTTGTAGGGAAGGCACTCAGTTTGTTCGAAAGTGATTCCTTTATAGGGGTATTACCAACTTTAAAACACTCTTTTTCTAGTTGAAATGGAAAACCATTTGAAAGGAAAGAGCCACTGTGTTTGAAGTTCCACAAATAGTATTGCATGCATGTGATGTTAGATGGACACCCTGTTATCATGAGAATCTAGAGCCGCGGGTTTGCACGGAGGACACGCTATTCTGGACATTCCCCCCCCCCGTGAGTCAGAGCGGTTTAGTTTCTCAGGTTGTGGCAGTTTCTGCAGTGGTTCCTGAGGGGTGGTTTTGCACTCTGCATCTCTTGTTTAACATGGCAGCTCGGAGAGCCCAGATAGATTTAACACGTACTGCCTTCGGTTCGCATTTCGTTTTAAAGAAGTCATTTTTGCTCTCTGCGGAGGCTTCCATTATAGAGGGCCAAATGACAGGCATAATTAAGGCAAGCGGTGGGGTACCGGCGCAGCGCTTTGGTGTTTCCACCGAGGATTTTGCAAATCCTAGCTTGATTAATCCGGTTAAACATCTGTGCATCCTCTCGTCTGTGCAACTTATCCCCGGGCACCTCTTTCTCTTCCGCTGCCTGCCCGCCCTGCCTCTGCCTGCCTGCTCGGAGCGGACCAAACGCCGCCGCGGCGCCTTCTGCCCTCTCGTTAAGCGCTCGCACACGATGCCGCCCGTAACGCTTCCGCAGGCGATACTGTCCGCCTTGAGATGCAGCTCACAGGCGCGTTCCGTAGTGGAACCGCAGGGCAGAGCCCACGCTGTTGAGAAACCGGATCGAAGCGGGGCCGGAGGACGGCGGCGCCGGCTGCCGCGGGGTGCTGGGCGCGGGCGGGCGGGCGGCGAGCGCGGCGCCGGGCCACCGGGCCGCCGTGCCGCCGGGCCACCGTGCTGCTGCCGTCCCCCGGCCCGGCCCGGCCCGGCCCCGCCGGCGCTCCCCTCGCCTGTCCCCCCACTCCTCCAGGCAGCCGGCTCCAGCTCGCCTCCTTGACGTCATGTCTGTAGCACGGCTTCGGCAGGCGCAGTGAAGGCGGCAGGCAGCGTGTTAAACTTTCAGATCAAGTCCGGCGGCTCCTAACGCCGCGCGCGGGGGGCTGCGTGCAGCCGCCGCAGCTGGAACATCTGGAAGCGTTCAGTATGTCTGTCTGTCGGCGAGAGGGAGAGAGCGGGGAGCGAGCGCGCTGAGGGAGGGGAGGGAGTAAGGGGCTGGGACTGTGCTCTCTTCCTCTGCAGAAACAGCTCCCTGCCAACACAACGCGCTCAGAATGGCTTTGAAGAGGAGGAGCAGCAGCGTTTGAACATCTCTCTCTCTTTTTTTTCCTCCTTTTCTTACTCTTGTAGTTGGTGGATTTTAAAAAGACATTTAACCCTCAGAGGTTTGTCCTGGATGCTTTTGCTTTTTCCTTTTTTTTTTTTTTTTCTTCCCCCCCTCTCTCTCGTTTCCCCCCTTCCTGTTCTTTTTTATGGTTTAACAGCCAGAGGTGCTGTGCTAAATTCTTGGAAGGGGCCCGGATGTACTGAGGATGCATTGCAATTTCACTAAAGGAGGCAGTAGTGGAAAGGATCAGTTTTTGGTGTTTGATGCAATAATGGGAATCAGGTAATAATAAAAGGGGAAATTCTGCAGCTCCATTCTTCCTTGAATTTTACCAAGCCGATTTTCGGAGGGATTTATCTGGACTCGTTTTAAATGGTCAATGAAAACAAGAGGATGTACATTCCAGAAGAAAACCATCAAGGTAAGCCTAAGATTTACCTCCGAGGATCTAGCAACCGGTCTCTCCCCCAGCCTTTGTCCGTAGTCTCTCGGTTCGGTTCGGCTCAGCCGCTGCCGCCGCCGCCAGCGGCAGGCGGAGGGGCCGGGGCAGAGGACAGCCTTTGACACCGGTTTCCCTTCGGAGCACCCAGCTCCCCTCAGCCGGGTGTGCTGCAGGGAGACCCCCGCAGCCCCTCGGGGAACGGGTGCTTCGTAGGAAACCCCGGGCAAAGAAAAGTTGCTTTAAGTCGCCGTCGTCGCCTCCCGAAGCGGAGGGGCGAGGAGGGGCGCCCGGCGCAGGGGCTGCGCGCCGGGCCCGGGGGCGAAGTGAAGCCGCGGAGCAGCCGCTCGTCCGCGTCAGGGGAAGATGAACTCGCAGCGCCGCCGGGATTGGGGGATCTTTCCCAATTAATGCCCTCCCGGTCCTCCTAACCCCCGTCTGGGTACGGCTTCCCAAGGCACCGGGAGAGGAGCCCTTCCCTTCTCTTACGCTATTCCTAATCTCTCACACGAAATGGGAGGGGAAGGAGGAATTATCTATTTACACACATACACACGGACGTCCTGAGAGAATGAGGGACACCGGGGAGCGCCTGTATTCAAATTAAAGTTGGATTTTACTTGGGGCAGTGATTTCTCGCCGAGCTCCTCTCAGGATCGCCCGCATCATGGACACCAACCCGTGCTGCTGCTCCTCGGCGTTAGCAAACGTCCCCAGCTATTCCCTGTAGTAAAACTTTGTTTGTCCAAACTCCAGAAGCCTTCCCCCCCCCCCGCCCCCGCCCAACCCCGATCTACCGTTCCCGAAGTTATTTTTATCCTGTTACCTGCATGTTGTCACCCCCTCCTTCCCCTCCCCTCCCCTCCCCTCCAGCCCGGCTGCACACACACGCCGGTATGGCAGAGCAGGCAGAGCCATTTCCTCCCTCGGCGAGAGAGGAGCAGCGCTCCAGCGGCAGCGGGCTGCCGGGCTGCCGCTCTCCCCCCCGGCAGAAAGCCCCAGCCGCGGCCAATTTCCTCCTCACCTCGCCCTCGGCCTCGCCCTGCAGGGCAGCCTCTCCCTCCGGCGGCCGGGGCCCGCTTCCCTGCCCGCAGGCATGCCCCCGCCCGCTGTGGCTGAACACCTGGTCTGGGTGCGAGGGTGCCCGGGCGGGGGGCAGCGGCCTGGCAGGGGCCCCCATCCCTGGGGAGCTCCCCAGGTGCCCCTGACCCCTGAGCCCCTTGCAGGGGTAGCCAAGGGTGCATTAGTGGTGTGACAGCCCTTAATGGTGGGGGGGCCGTGGGTTTCAGAGAGGACACCACCCTCCTTCCAATTAAATACAGATTAAAAAGAAAAAAAAAAACAACACACCAGCACCCCCACCCCTAGCCACTCTGTCAAAATGAAGTGGGAGGGGAAAGGAAGGAGCCCCTGATCCAGAGTGCTCCTTCCAAGGGGGAGCGGGTCCACAGCACATGCATACAGCAGGCGTAATTGGGCTGCTTTTCCTGGACCAGAGCTGATAAAGTGGACGAAGAGCTCAGCCTCCATAGCAATATGCCAACGCTATGGCAACCTAAATCCAGCTCCCTCCTTATCAGCTGCAGTGATTATATAATTGGAGGAACAGTTTTGCATCTGTCTCTTGATGCAGATTGTCATTACTCCCAGGTGAAAGAGCAACTTCTAAAGCAAACAGAAAATCAGCCAGGTGGAAGAAAGTTCTGTTCCCTGATAGTGCTCGGGCTGCCATTTATTTACAATCTATTTTTATTTTGGGCAAACACCACCTGAAAGGTTAAATTGATCAGTAGTCAAGAAAACCTGGTGGCAAGGAGATGCGAGCAAACCAATCGTAATGTGGAATGGAATAATTAAAGCAACCACAGATTCCCAGTTGCAAGGTGGAGGTAAAAAAAGACGAGCAGAAGGCAAAGTTAGGTCTGTGATCCTGGTCTGCTCCTCACTTACAAGAGGGAAGATTGATTTGGATAAGTCCTTACTCTTGTATCCTTCTCAGTTGCTGGCAGCAAGGTGAATATTCCAGGTACTACCGATGCAAGACAAATTTTTCTGTCTGTTCTTGAAATGTGACTGACACGAGTAGGCCTCTGCCGGCAGCTGCTTTCCGCACACGTCTGTTCTCAGTCAGCCCCTTATCAGCCTACCTGAACAGCCTATGCTCGGGAGCCTGGGCAGCAGGGGAGCCAGCGTAATAGTGGCTTCTTAAAAATAAATAAATAAAGCATGCTGGAGGCCATTAGTTAGATTGTGAGGACTGTGGGGAAGAGGAATTGTATTTGAAAGTGCTTTGTTGACTTCTTAGCTGCTAATTTGGGTAGGTGTGTAATAGACTTGTTTCATGCTTCTGAACGTGACTTTGTACGCTGAAAATCTTTCCCCCTAAAGTAAGAATTTCCTCATTTTTTGGATGTTAAAATGTACGTCTGCTGTGCTTTCGTTGCAGTCTCCTATTGCACAAAGAAAGGGAAGCTGATAGTATTATTTGTTGATGCTGAGACGCTTTTCAATGTTTATTTTTGCTACACAATGGAATGTATTTTTATGACAATTAATTATTCATTATTACTATAGAGCATGTGTTTATCTAGAAAATTTTAAAAACCTGCCCGACAAGCACCAGAAAAAGCTTTCAAAACTAACTACATCACTTTTAATGCACGTGTGGGACTGGGTGGAATCCTAGATGGGCATCTTTAATGCGTTTCCTCATAATATTTTGAAAACTTGCTCTCGTAATATAAAATGGAAAATCAGTTTGCAAACCCACGTTTTACAGCGCTCTCAAGGGAGGGACCAGAATGAGTCAACCTGGCCTCTGGTGTCGCAAGTTTGAATCTCAAGCGTAGTTTAACCATCTAGTTAAATTTCGCTGCTTGCGATTCCGGCGTTCAGCAGGATCTTTCCTGGTGCGATCTGGTGACCGGCCAGGACATGAAACAAACAGTAGCTTTGCCGTGTTATTCCAGTTCCAGGGATTAGGTGGGAAGGAGAGCGGGTGGGGGTCCCGGGCGCTGCCTCTCCCAGGAGGTGGCACTACAGGGCTGCGCAGCCAGGAGCCCTGGCGGCGCTCCAGAGGGGTTTGGCAGAAGACGCTTCCAGGTCTGCTTCATCCATCCCCTGCTTTTCAGGAGGAAAGGCCAGATGTAGCACTGATAGCTGCTTACCTATCTATCCCGGAATAAAATTTATTAGGATTGAAGCGCCCCGGGTAGGTCACTTATTCCATATAGTAATGATCCTATAGTAATGAGTGAAAAGCCATTTCTGATCCCATGTCTGAAGTACCCTTCCTTCAATTTCAGATAATGCCTTTGGGCTTTGTCCTTATTGCGTATTTTGAACAGATTTCTACCTGCTGCTTGTAAAAAAGAACCCCCTCAGGTATTTGTCAACCATAATTAGGTCGTCTTGCAACCTCCTTTCCTAACCTGCACATATTCTGTTCTTGCAATCTTCCCCTGTAAGACACTCTTTTCATAGTCCTTGTATCTTTTGTATTGGTTAAATTAGGAACTAATTAGTATTCCCTTTATTTCTCGGAAACCTATTGATAGTGAGAGGGTCAAGTGACAAGCATAGTCCCTAATGCATTTTCTGACCTGAAGTGAGGGTCAAACCCACAAATATTCCCCTTAACTTTGCAGGTATAAATACACAGATGATTGCGTACACTTCACAGCTGATTTCAATTGAAGGGTTGAAATCTGTCTCATGCTGTGCTACAAGACAAAACCATTGGAGATACGGACTAGAATTTATTGGATGTTTGCTTTAATTTTCTGCTCTATTTTCAGAATGCCAGTTTTATTTCCTGTAATTTTGGGGGGCAATGCTTTTATGTGTAGGAGAAACCATGCTCTTTCCATGGTGACAAAGTAGTCAGATTAGCAAACCGAGTCTTCATTTTTGAGTATTTGTTTTTGCACTCTCGTTTTGCTGTAAAGGTTTGTCAGAACAGGCATTAGTTGTGGGGCATAAAGAATACCGCTAAGTGGTTTGAAACAGCTTGTCTTCAGGATTTTTTGGGGAAAAATCTGAATCGCTGTTTTAAAATGCAGAACTAAAATTCCAGCCCCCACTGATGTAACAATAAATACCTGTATTTATAAAGTATGATCTTCTACCTCAAAGTACTTGGCACATTCAATAAGCATTAAGTTTTTAATTCAACATAATGTGAAATAGCAGTGTAATATAAGAATATTTAAAATAATGTTAAATAACAGTACTTAAACATTTTGCATAATACAGTGCGCTGCACTTACTTGTGAAAGTTGCCAGTAGAGTCTTCAGAAAAGTATTTAAGTGCTTTCAACCACTCCTTATCCTTAAAAGGAGTATTTAAATATCCTGCTAAAGGCATGGAATTTAGTGTATATACTTTTGAAAGATTTTCTTTGAAATCATCTTTAGTCATAGAGACCAGTTTGGGTTAGGTCATCATCAGTGTTCCTGCTGACTGGTTCTTCATGAAGCTTGTGCGTTTCTGCCATCACAAACGCTTACTTTTGAAGAGCTAGCTGGCATGCTCTCTGCAACCAAGACACCCTTACAAACCCACTCTTGGTTGCATCTCTGTTCCGCAGTCAAATATGTTTTTGGGGTTACATCTATGTAATTCACTGCAGCAGATGTGACGCACCCTTGCCGTGTGGAATTAATTTATCCTACTGAGATATTTACTTTGAGTTATTTGTCCTCATCTTTTTGCTTTGTTTCCTCAAAACACTTTAGTTTAGAGAATATGTCATGTAACTGCAATATGACCACGTGCCCTTAGGTTTGGCTTACTTTCTTTCAATTTTGTGGAAAATGGGTTTGCATCCATACTTAAACCAGGATTTGTCTGAATGGCAATCACTCTTAAATTTACTTTTTTTTTGGGGGGGGGGGGGTGCGTGCATGTGTGAATTGTCATCGTGGCTGTTTGACTTGTTAGGAACTGTCCTGTTTAACCCTTTCTGGGAATTAATTCAAGGAACAGACTCGCTGAAGTTCAGGAACAGCAAACATAAGATCACTTCTGAGCAAATGTGTTCTCTAAATTTATTGTCTATCAACCAACATAACAGATGTGACTATGTGCAGTAAATTATTGAAAACAACAAATCAGATCAACACTGAAGAAAGCTTTTACCAATGGCAGATATATGCTTTACAAAACGTAATGTTATTAAATCGTTCAATTGCCTATCTTTTTTTTTTTTTTTAAGACTGTAGACAAACCCAGTGTATTTTTTGAGTCAATCATTTATCTGAAATGCTGTGTGTTTTATTTAGATAGCGGGGATAAGATGAATTTGTCAGAAAGTTTATTAATTAACATATTTGTTGCTGGATTTCAGCATTATTAATTTTAAGAAAAGAAGACACTATTAAACATTCAGACTTATTGGTTACCACTGAATACTTTTTCTTTTGGCATAGTTTATCTATTACCTAATGTAATTTTTTTTTTCCTTGCAACTTTTACCAATGGAAGTTTTAAAAAAATAAATTAATATTTACCATTTTTACTTTACTGGAGTAAAAGAATTATTGTGCATTTAAGCTACCTGAGGATTTTTTTTTTTCTTCATCCTTCACTTTTTTTCTTATGGGAGAGGAAGCCACAGTCAGTCTTCTGTGCAGAGAACAGAGGGCATGGTGATGGGCTTACAGTGCTTCTGCCAGAAAGCAGGTGTAGTTTTAGGTGGTAGAATGGTCCTGCTGGGAGCTCCGAAATACAGTGATGAAGTTGTATGGTTGCAAGGGCACCCCTTGCTATTGCAAGGTTGTAGTGGAATAAATCTAGGTGTAGTAGTCGATAGTGTATGTATAAATCTTTCTCCAAAACAGTCTTTGAAATGGTTTTAATCAATTTCCATTGATGAGAGTAATATAAACTTCATTAAGAACTTGAGAGGGATTCAGGGTAGCTCTCTTTCAACTGAAGGAATCACAGGTGTCTCTGTACTGTGTATACAGATTTCACGAATGGATGGCCTTGTTGAATTTCTCACAGAAACCTAAATATAACATTAATAGATTGTATGGTTTGGATTGTTGAATTTGACAGTCCATGGGGGGTGTGATGGGAAAAAAGGAGAAAAGATTAAGATATGTATCGTAGAAGGTGACAGAAGATTCGATGGAATCACATGTTGTCTTTATTTTGCCATATTGGCAGTTGTCCAGATATCAAGGTGAATTATTGTGATCTACAGCTGAGAGATTATTAGCACGGTTCATTCTCAAGAGAAGCTTAGATTAAGGGGAACCCACTGATAATGGCTTTGAAGCTGGTCTGCTCTGTATGTCACCTTCCCAGGCATCTTTCTCAGGAAGGATAGTTTTGAGACATGGCTCTCACTGGTACATTCTTCACTGCAAAGAATTGCATTTCTAAGGAGTGAGGATTAAATAAAATCATAACGTAGGGTGGAAGGGACCTGCAGAGGCCAGGTAGTTCAACACCCTGCTCAAAACAGGTCTAATTAGATGAGGTTGCTCAGGGCCATGTCTAGTCAAATCTTGAATGTCCCCGAGGACAGAAGTTCCACAAACTCACTGGACAGCCTGTTGCAGTATTTAACTACTCTCATGGTAACAAAAAAAAACCCCAAGATATTTTTCCTAGTAACTACTCTGTATATTTAAATCTGTATATTTTAAGATGGGGAGATAATTTACATATGTCAGCCAATAGCTAAACTGCAACCACATTTCTGTGTTTAATCATAGTGGCCATTTGTTGAAACTTCGAGATGGAGGGACTTTTGCCTCAGTGCCTCACACCAGTTTCAGAGTAGTTTGCTTGTTTTTTTGGAAATCTTACCATAGTTTATAGGTGAGGTGAGACAACCCTGGTGTCTCAATTGCTCTGACAGACGCACTGAGTTTGTAAGTGGGTTGTTTTCCTGCACTGTGCTAGAATAGCTTTCATGCAGAATTGTGGCCAGAGACAGAGACCAGCATATATAATGATGAGGTAGTAGAAATTTATGAGTAGTTCACCTTAATGTTCCAATACATGTTAACATATCAGGTCAATAGATGAATCCTGCTATAATTTACAAACATTTAGCTGACTCTAATTACTTACTGTTGGGATATATATACCCACACATAAAATCACCATGGAAGTGATGACTATAGGGCTTGAATCCAAACAGGATTGGGATCCTAACTTCAATTAGATTCCTTTTTCCCTACTGACTAAAGAAAATGGAGGTAACTTAATGGATGTTTTATGGGGGGGTAGAAACTTATATAGGAACCCTAAGACTATGTATTTGTAGAGGACTTCTGCAATGTTCCTTTTTTCTCTCTGTGTGTGTCTGGTTTTTTTTAGTCCCAGATATTAAATTCTAAATCTCAGTGGCTGTCTCAGCAGGCAAAGCATTCAGAATCCATTAAAAGAGACCAGCAAGTTGAATCTTCTTCAACAGCTGGGAGGAGTTATCAGAGTACCAGTTAAAGCCTTATATGTAGGGGAAAAAAAAAAAAAAAAAAAGCTTATTTAAGCTGGCAGCTGTAAGGAAATAAAAGAAAGCCATGAGCTTCATCAGTCTCCTGAGCTGGGCACCAACAAGCTTGGCACAGATAAGAGGGAGGGAAAATTTGCTTCTTTTATCAAAAACAGAAGATTAAAATAAAGTAATTCTTAAGGGTGACTGGAGACTTAATGGTTTTCAAACTAGACCCAGAAATGAGACCAAAAAATCTGGGTCATCCTATGGGAACTCTCCTTGCATCTTGTACATGAATCTTAAGAGTTAATAGTTTTAAGGAAAATATTGTCTGAGAGCCATCTAACCTTAAAGGATGCTTTATCATATGTTTAAAATATGCTTCTCTAAATGGTATTGTTATTTATCTTAAATTTTTCAGGTTTTCAGCCCATGATGTGGATGGTTGCCTTTGGGTATTTTGGAAAAAACAATTAAATATGACTGAACATGACATTATAATTACAAAGTAAATATGCTCTAATTGAGTAATTAACTCAACATTTCTTCCTAAAGGCATTGTAGGAATGAATTCGTGTTACTGATCAGATTTCAGATTCTTTATTCTAAAGGAGAAAAAAATACTTCATTCTTCAATATGGCTGGCTAGATGTAAAAGTTCTTAAGATTCCTCAGTTTTTAAAATTTAATATGTATTTTTTGATACATCAGATGTTCCTCTAACACTTTTTGTCAGATGAAATAATCTTTTAAATATCCAAAAAGAGTACCTCTGTCTCTTTGCTTGCAAGTCAGTCCAACTCTGTTAGGTACCAGCTATAATCCGCTTCATGCATTATTGACAAAAATAATGATTCTGAAATTGAAACTTGTACGATGCTGCTGTTAGTAGTAGAGTTCATGAATTTTAGATACAGAAATGCTACAATGGACTGTGTGAGAAGCAATGGAATCCAGGTGAATTCAGGAATTAAAATTAATGTTTGTTGAAGATAGTGGAAAAATGAATTATTGCACTTAAATACACTGCATAGTTTATTTATGTTGAATTTATGTTTAAGTCTGATACAGATCGACAAATGTCAGGAAGCTGAAAGTTAGAACTGATATGCAATGCCAAACTTTGCTGTGTTTTCTATGTTGTAGCTTTCATATAGTTCACAAAAGAACATTTTCTATGCAGACCCTGTATATAAATACTAGAAATTTGGTTTTAGTTAAGCATCAAGGGGGCTGATTCCCTTGGGATGAATTTAACATATTGACAGCAAAGTTAGCAAATTAAGTCAGATAAGCCCAAGTGCCATTAAGAAAACAGAGGAAATCCATAGTATTCATTACTTTCTCAAGTTGTAAACAAATAGACTTATGTGTAGGGAGGAAAGCTTCATCTGTGTGCTGGAATTCCCATCTGATACTTAAATCGCCTATTATTGCTGATTTTTTATAAATTGTATAGATGCACAGAGTGTTTTCAGGTGTAATTTAAATTTGAATTGGTGTCTTTAGAGAGAAGTAAAATGCGTTTATAGAGTGAAAATTGAAAGTGATCAGGTTTAATTGTGGTTTGAATGGAACTTTTGTATGACTGTATTCAGGAGCATCAGGTAGGAGTGAATTATATGAAATTTTTACATCACTTTCACCTAAATGAAAATTTTAAGTGAAAAACCTGAGATTTGCAGACATCAGTTAGATCTGGTGCAGGCAGTGGCAAAATTGAATTCCTAAATCAGTGAATGGCTTGAGTGATATAATTCTAATATCTTTTGTCTGTCAGATTCTCACTAGCTTTGGCTCAAGTGCACAAATCCTGTGAGTGTGAAATGTTTGTTAGCAGGTGCTTGGGATGTGGTAGTCCTGTACACAGCAGTACACTCTCTGCTGAGCTCTGAAACACATTTTTCTACAGTTTTCTTTGAAGAGAATTGTTTGTTATTTGTTAAATGTAATGAAGCTTATTGCTTAAACCAGAAATGGAGGAATCCCAAATTCCTGACACGTTCATGAGGGACTATGTTGAAGCTTAGTTCTTAATTTGTTATTTGGTTTTACATTATGACCAAAAGAGTTATAGTTCACTTTTAATTTTCAATTTGAAAGCCAATGCAATGGCATAGTGGTGACTGGAATAAGGAGAGTATCTCTTGTCAATTTGGCCATTATAGCAAAAGTCAGAAATAAAAGCAGAGAGTGAAAGATTAAGATGAACATGGCTTGAAGGCTTTTATCTGCTTTAAGGCAAAGGGTGTCAGGAAAGATCCTGAGAGATGAAGACTTGTGTCCTAATTCACATGCAGTGATAAAAGCTGGAAGTCAGTCAAAAAATAACTAGAGGTACTTGCTACTGGCAGTTCCTAAAACCAACTAATTTAAGTGTTTCAAAATAAAATAAAAAAAGTCAGATATCAAGCTTCAGAAAATTTGAGCATGGAGGTCTACAGGTGCTTGGCAGAATCCCCCGGAAAGTATCTTAGCACATGGTCAAACTTGAAGCGCTTTAAAAAGGATCACATCTTAAAATACAAATAATTAAAGAAAACATTGCAAAAGGTTTTTTAACACCGATAATGCAACTTCCGTTACTTCCTATGAAACATTATGCTTAGACATCTTAAGTGCTTTTAATTTGCAATGTGAGTTACACAACTTAGAGTGTTTCTGTCAATAGATATGTATTTGACTAGAACACACATCCTGCTGTCTTACTGCAAAGCTTGCATTAAAGTAAATTTTCATTTGAATTTTACGGTATGTATGGGTCACGAGTTTTCTATCTATTTTTCTAGTACTTAGCATTCTTGTTGAGAACTTTGCTGTTATCTTGCTTTTCCTTGATTTTGCTCTTATTTCACCAGAACACCTTCTTACTTTTATTTTGGGGTATGCATTTTTGAGATTTTGCCTGTTGTGCTTTAGGGTGGTTTCCCATGGAGAGTTTTAGCGCATAGAATACAGAGCTAGGTTTGACGGAATGTTGCTAGGGATTTTGGCATGCATGCTGTAGGGCCAGAGGATGCATTATTTACGAGAAATATGGATGGGGAAACCCTATGTGGAGTCAATTCTACAAATATCAGCGGGCAGGAAATTTATTCTTATAGCACGTATGGGTGGTGTTTTGATACTTCAAAAGGAATGTGATGTAAGCTTATCCAGATGGCTTAATATATTGGTGAATTTTATTACTCGTCTCCCTATGTCAGTGTTGAAATACTATTTTGAAATACTATTTAAAGATAGAATTACTGTAGAAGATGGACAGCCCCACTTGTCATCTTAGGATTTAGACCTCTAGTTCGTGTAGCTAGTTGTTTTAATAACAGCAATAAAGAGTATCTAAACCTGATTCTGCAGCTACAAAACACTGAACAGAGAGATTTGACAGATTGTCAGGTGCTATTTGGGAGATTAATGTAAAGACTAGTGTATGGACATTTAGAGGATCAGACTGTATTTTAATTTATTTCTGTATTAGGATGTAGACTTCCAGAAAGTCTGTTATACCTCTGCAAAGGCTATATTTCCTTCGTTTTGTAAGGCTGGCAAAGAAATGTTTTCTCTGAAGTTATCTACCTATGTTCTTATATATTTACATGGTCATGATCCCTGTAGTATGAACATCTCCCAATGTTAAACACTCTATTGCTCTTCCCAACATGCCACGTCAATAGGCTTGGAAAATTAATTTTCTTTTTCTTCATTAACTATGTTGTGTGTGCTTATGTGAAGATATTACTCTGGGAGGTGCAGGCAAAGAAATTAACATGGCATTTAATTTTAATGAGATGAGTGTTATAAAATGGTGTGTAGATACTGATGTCATCGAGCCTGTAACGGATATCGACATGGCAATACTAGGATGCTTGATCCATCTGTCTAGGTACAAGCCAGGGAGAGCAACCCCTGCCCTGGTCCTGCTGACTGCACAAGCAGGTTCGAATCTTGTGGTATGGTCAGAACAACAGGTTCGTTTGTTGTGCTGGTCCAGCTGTGGTAATCAAGTGCAGGGGTCCCAATGGGTACCCCCATACGACTGTTGTCCCATGATTTGCGTTATCCTTTTTTAGTTCTGCTCACTCTCCTTTTCTCTGCCTTTGTGTCTCCCTTCTCTGTCCAGTCTTCTCCAGAATGAACAACCCACCCGTTGTTACTTTTTTTTTTTCCCCACTGGTCCCATCTTTTTTACATCCATACCCAAATCCAGTTTTCTGATACTGGTATTCAGTAATCCTGGCCTTATTTGGCATTACTGACACAGTTACCTGGGCACTGCTGGCCTTGCAATACTCCCCAACAGGACTCTAGTACTTCAACTAACTGTGAAGTTCGGTCATCTCTGACTCGGCTCCCTCTTAACTGTGTGTGAAATCTGGCCATTCCTCACAATGCTGCCTGTAACTCTTGTCATCTTCTCACTCTGTTGTCATGTCTGGTAATTTCTCATGTCATATCCAGTAGTTTTCCATGTCCTGTTCGGTTACCCAGGCCAGGACTGAGTAATCTGCTTGCAGCCCTAATACCAAGTATTCTGAGTAGTCAACTTTGGCAAGTGAGTGCCGTATATTAATAAGTAAAGAGGATTCTCTTCTTTGTATGTACAATCTTTCCTTGGTGATCAGCAGTTTTATAGTTAGGAGAGGTAATGGTCATGGAAGGAGACCAATATCTTAGGTAACTGGAAACGAATGATCAGGCAGGTTTGGTCAGAGACCCGCAGGTTTGGTCAGAGACCCACAGGTTTATGAGGAGTCAGTGCAGAGATCTTGGTATGAATTTTGAACTGGAAGCTTTATCATCAGGGTGTGCGTGGTTTCACTCTTGGATGTAAGTTGCAGGGATAAAGTGTGCTTCTCTTGAATGTAATGTTACTATGATCAAATGTGAATCTGATAGAAAAGGGGACTGCTGTCTGGTCTCTCCCTAGGGACTGCACATGGTAGTGTGTGGTATGCACACAGTGTACTTGGTGCTAATCGATAAGAGGAATTACACTTCTCTCTTCCTCCCAGCTGTACGCATACTTATCAGTAGGCACCACTAGGGCTTGAATAGCAACCTAGATATACAGGCATTTCTGGTTTTATCTGCCATCTTTCCAGTGTGTGTATCATGGGATGTTTTTATTTTTGTTTTCAAGTAGTTGGAAAAAATTATCTATGCTCTGGAACCATTAGAATGTCTCAGAGATGTCTGCAGTTGCACTGTGCCTACACCGTTGTGTATATACATAGGCAGAAGTATAATTTGCTTAGTGGACCAGAATGAATAAGTGACTGTGATTGGAAGGATCTAGCTGTGTTATGTAAGATTTGGAAAGAAACACAATAGTACGAAATAAGAGAGAAATGGTTTATGTTTTCAGATTGTCATTCTTCATATAGTAAAACTAATCATTTGTCATAGATTTCATTTTACCTCGCTGCAGTAGTTTAAATTGTCTAGTTAGAGCTAATAATCTAGAGTCCACGTGTAGTCAGTGGAGAGGAAGGCAGCCATGGCCACAGAACACTGTAGATATCTAAAATAGGTGGGGCGGACTGCTTTTTTGGAAGTCCTTAACTGTGCCTTGACTATGTAGATAAAGCTTTGAAGACTAAGTTAGACTAAATGTCAGATTTTAGATCGCTAGAACCAGTGAAATAAATTCCACCTCCTGCATGTGTGTTGATTTCTAATTTTGGTTGTCAATAACAAGAGTGTAGTGTGAAGAAAGGAGTTATGTGCCTATAATAGGTTTTAGTAAGTAAGTCACCCGTCTTTCAGGTGATCTGTGTGAATGCAAATAGATTAAATGTATACTTCCTGCCTGAATACATGCCATTAAACAAAAGAGATTGTTAAAGAAAAGCATGACAAGGCAAACAATAACTCAGGAAAAAATCCCTGTTGGAAATTCAGGAAAGCTGCTTCTTGAGGAATATCCCTGTCTCCATCTGGGGTGAGAACAATTCATTTTTCCCAGGACTATGTTTAAGAGTGGAGAATACTGTGAATGCAAAATCGGTAGCTTCAGGAAGGAGACAGGGCTTTCCAGGCGGTGTCAGTGAGGAATGGTAAGCATGCCAGAAGACACAGCATCAGAGAAACCATGCAGCAATCAATTTAATCCGCTTCTCCTAGCTAGCGAGTGTGGTTAGCTGGGCTGGCCGGAATGTAAAAAATTTACAAGGAAAGATTAATAGTTAGGTAATAGCAATGTAAAGAGTTCTCTGCAGTAACTCTGTGGTTTGTGTGTTTTGTGCTTTCGGGTGAACAAATACAGCATGCCTAATTTTGAAAGTGCCATTTTTGAATCATTGCAAACTTATACAGCAACAGAGTCCCAAAGAGAAGATAAATTGAGGTGCAAAATTCATTTGGTCTTGTTAACTTGGCAACTTTGTCCAACTTTGGATGTTTGCAAACAGGCTTCTGCCTGCCAGAGCCTGGAGTACCGGGTGAAGTGTGCTGGGTCCATGATCTCAACAAGAGGGAGAGCCCTTGTCCCTCCAGGATGCAACCAGAGGAGAAATAGAAAGGTATTTCATTCTGGTGACATCAGGAGAAAAGGTTAACCCATCTCGGCAGGGCAAGTTTTTATCATCGTAAATAAAGGGTGACACACACGCTTTCTTTAAATCTTTATTATCTCAAAGAACATGTATCTTTTCAAAATTTCTTCCTCTCACTGCCACAAGCAGGGATATGAAGTCTTTATGTATCATCCTATTATCTCTTCAGAGCCTCTCTTCCCAGAATTTATAGCCTTGACTCTATCATTCTGCCCTCTGTGTAAGCTATATAGTGACCGAACACCTGCCGTGCCCTGGAAGAAAGGCCGTGCTGCGGCAGCTACAGTATGCGAAGCAACTATTGTAGCTTCTTGAAGAGCATCAACAAGAAATTCTGCTCACAGAAATTGTCATCTGTGATGGGGTAGACCAGTTCAAAGCGATACTTGCCCTTCTTGAAAAAAACTCTTTCTTGCGGGGTGCTTATAAAATAATTGAACTCTTTGAATTCGAATTTGAAAATTGAATTTTGAAAATAGGAAGTAAGGGGAGTTTTTTTGATGAATAGTAACAATTTAAAAATGTAGTACCTCCCATCAGCAGCTTCCACTTTAAACTTTCTATAGAGACATCACAAACATATGCTATGCCTCTATGGGAAGCTACTCTATAATTTTGCATAGGGTTGTCTATGATGCTTTCTGTCATCATTTCACCATTTGCTTTTGAATGCTCTTTTACTGCCTGTGCCTGGTAATGATACAATGACTCAAAACTTGAGACAAGAGAATGTTTCAGAAAAATGTATAAATTTAAGTGGGCGTAATTTACTTAAAATAACATAACTGGTTTTGTAACACTACTTTTCTGATTAAGCCATTGTGCTGCAAATAACTTGAAATAAGGACAACAATGGGGATCCCCAGTCTATGTGAAAATGTTGCATTTATCCCGCTACAGGCCTCAATATGTTGCAAAAGATACCATTTTACAAAGAAATTGCCAACTGATGTATTTTAAATATCATCATAATAGCTTTTTGTTTCCTACTGTCTTTGGGCTGTCTGTGGATAACAGATTTTTGAGGACATCTGCCAAGCTGAAGAATCTCACCCAGCAGTTTCTGAATCCTTCTGTTTGAGCACCAACAGGGACATTAGAGAAATACCCAGGCCTGACCTGGGGAGACAAAGTGGAAGTGACCCCTGACATTTCACAGTTAAGTTTTCCACTTGCCAGGCTTCCTCGTTGTTAGCAATGTGTATGTTATTAGTCATTTGAGTTTGCTTAGTTACAGCTACCAAATATTTAATCTCATAAGGGTTTTTCCAGTTGAAAGGGTCATGTGGTGTCAAAAAATCTTTTGCATGCTCATGCTGATAAATTCTGATCAATTTCTTTTAAACTGTCTCTTATATAAGACTAAATTATTCAGATGCCTTTAGTCTCTCATTGTAAGATGATATCGCACTCTACATTTTCTTGTACCTCTTCTTCTCAGTTGTTTAAACTATTTCATTTTTTTTTTTGAGGTGTGGATTCTAGAACCGGGGCCTGCGATGTTGTGTTCCATAGTAATGCTCTGTACAGCCACGTTACCTGGGCTTTTAGGCTCACACATAGGTTGAAACTCATTGAGGTTCATGTTGTCTGTGTGTTGGTTCACTCTGACCGTGAGTTAGAGCCAGCCACCTCGCTCTCAGGACGAAGCAGCTCAGTCATGAAAGAGGAGCTAACTTGCATGCGTGCTCTGTCTCCAAACAGGGAGGGCACAATACTGATGCCAAGCTCCAGAGGTAATGAGAGATGCCTGCTCCTTGTAAATAGGCTGGATGTTTTGTTTTGGTTTTTTTGTTTTCTTAACGAGCAGTAGAAACGTAGAATCTCTTGAACTGTGTTCAGATGCTATTAGAGTAAATGGTTTGTGGGAAATTTCTTGCCTCTTTTATGATGCCGATCCTACGACGCGCAGAGCGCCCCAAGAAAGGAATGCAAAAGCCTCAGCTTTCACCGCCTTCGAGGTGATCTGAAAACTATCAGAAAGATGGAGCTGGAGCAGTGGCTGGAGCACTAACTCAATGGCAGTGCATAAATATTGCCCCCTGACTTCTAAGCAAGTGCTCTACAAACGTGGTGTGCATCTGCTCTTGCCACCTTTGCTCTCGTATGTGTAAACTCAGTAATGATCAATGAATCTGCTTTTATATAAGCAGGATTTTTTTATTTTTAGAAAGAATCTATAAAGACTGTCTCAAACATTTGTCTGCATCTACTGCAGAAAAGGTCACAGAGAAGCTGGTTAACAATGTTTGTATAGACAATCAGTGACATAAGAACTATTTCAGGGTTATGTGTTACAGTGTTCAACCTAAGATGTAAGCCAGATGCTGTTTTTTCTCATACAGGTGCTTACAAAGATTGTCTTTTGCTAATCTTTCCCACCTTTTATTATCTCCTCCCCCCGCCTTTGCTACAGTTGCAATCTTCTGATTTAGTGCCTTATTTAGTTTGGAAATGCTCTTAAGCAGCAGAGCAAGTCAAGAGTGCTTGTTTTTGCATCTGGATATTACACATGCTTGATATTGAGACTTGGAACATTCTCCAAGAGGATACCAGTAAATAAAAAATAATGTTAGAGAAAAGTCTGCATGTTAGAGATAGAATATACTACTTTAAATATTAAAAAACTCACTAAAATTATTTTCTTCTATGCAAAGTGACTATAAAAATATGACTCTAAATCACAAAGGTGTAGTTTGAATAAAAGATTGTTGGTTTTGGTTTTTTTTTTTTTTTTTTTTTCAAATTGCCTTTTAATAGCACCCTGAAACAAGCCACTGTTTTCCTTTGTTGTGTAGCATGGTTTATATTCATGTGGTTAGTAATTTTCTGTGGGTTTGTTTTAATGGAGGTTTGCAAGTGCCAGGGCTTCCTTTTCTTGCTTTGCACAGCATGTTGCATATAGAGCATCCCCTTGAGATTCTGTGGATAAAAGGAAATAGAAGGATAGGACTGAGGCAGAATAAATTTTTTTTCTTCCCTCAGTTCAAATTTTGCTATTTTCTGCAGGATCTCTTTCTAGCACCTTAACGGTGCCAAGTTTAAAAGAGTCCTCCTGTTCGAATATTTTTATTTTGTCTAAAATCATTCAAAATAAGATAACATTAATTAGATGACTGAAATTAGAAGAAAGCCCAAACTTATCTATTTTTACTTGCTTAATTCTTAGGATTTGGTAGAACTTTTTGCACAGTCTGTTTCAAAACTTTCCTGTACAGTTGCTTTTTCTGATGTATTGCTGATCTTACTCCAAGCAGCGTCGAAAAAAAAAAGTAGCGTTTTAAAAATAGAAAGATGTGTTTTTTAGAACACTAAGATTAATAGCTGAAATCAAAGTCAGTTCTGACACTTGAAACATCTTTTAATACCTTTTCCTTTGAAACTGCTTGCATTTCAAGAAGGGAGTGCATCTTTAATTTATTAGGATATTGCATGCCTAATCTAAAATTAGGTAAATGCAGTTTAAAATAAATCCTAAGTTTTGCCTTTCCGAAAAGCAACAAATAGTTTTTAGGCAACTCTTTTGTGTGGGTGCTAATGATATAATTTACAGATGTCTGGTTTTCACAAAGTATAAGGTAGTAGGTACCTCTTAAAATTAGGTATACGCTGTTCTCTTAAGTTGTATGCCCAATACCTGAATGAACCTTTGATTTGGGTGCCTTCTGTGACCAATCCTTGCAACCCTACCCACAGACTGAGAGGCAGTAGTAGTGGTGCAAACTATGGTGCTGGATAGCCAAAGAGGTTGATGAAATTTGACCACTTTGAATGAGGGGTCTAAAAAGGAGGAGGGATGGGGACCAGATGGCCTTCAGAGGTCCCATTTAACCTAAGTTGTTGTATGATAACGTGAATTAATGGCTTTGTGATGTGGGTATCACCTCTGGGAGGGAGGGCTGGCAGGGAGTACTTATGGCTTGCATAAGAAGGTTAGATATACACTCTCCTTTTATACACTTGCTAAGCTCTTTCTAACAAACTGCCTGCTGTCTGGATTCGTGCAGCTGAACACTGATCCCATAAGCAGCAAGAGGAAGCAAAAAACTCAGCCTGTAAGAATTTGCACTGTGTATTGTTTATCAGGGCTGATCTCCATTTAGATTTGGATGCTAAAAGGTTTTTTTGTTGTTGTTTTGATTTGTTGGTTGGTGTGTGTGTGTCTTTATTGAAATTCATATTGTCTGTAACTCAGATACAGACGTATATGGAGATGTCTTTTGTGTTTTTTAGTCATCATCTACCTGATGCAACTGGGAACAGACTGCTATTTCTGGACTGAGAATACTATGAGTTGTGAAAGAATTGTGATTGATTTTTCTAGGATGAAGAATCATTGAAATTGCAGGCTTTGAATTATTTAGATATCATACATTGTACATATTTTCCAAATTTTGTCATGTTTTGGGCCAAAAAGCAGCTACAGAGTTTGGCCAAAAGCAGCTAGAGAGTTGCTCTGTACCTTGAGCACAAACACATGTGCATGCACGTACTCCCCACACATAAGTGGGAGTCATTTAATCTCATTTAATCCACTTAAATTTGATGTGCAATTAAACTTATGTTTTAGATTACTTGTGTACAATCTGAAGAGAGATTGGCACTTCCAGCAGCTGGTTTCACTTGTATTTCAGACATCGGTCCTAAGAATGGAAGAAATGGTCTTCTGCACTGACTGTAGACGAAGCTTAGACAAGATGCCTTTTTAAAAATGGTTTGGGTAGGGTGAGGCAAAACACATTAACAGGTTGTGTATTGATTTCTATCCCACTCTGCATTCTCAGACAAAGAATCTGGAGGCTATCTAATGCAGTAAAGATTATTTTAAACCTGTAAGAGCTTCTTTTCTGTAAAGAAGCTATATTTAGATTACTAACTAAAAAGTGAAGAGTAATCATTCACCAACAAGAAAATGATGAGCAGTTAAGTTGACAACTTTGTCAGAAGAATCCAATCTATCGAGTTACAGTTAATCTCCAGAGGAATTTTACTGAAGTCAAGGAAAGTTTACCAAAGATGTGCTTGATCCCAGTATCCTTGGTGGTAACATTAATTTAGATGAATGGTGCAAAAATACACATTTAAGCAAGAAAGCACTCTCTTGGTGTCTCCATTTGAGGATCTGTGCCTGGAGTTTGTCCAAGAAGCATGTTGTTCTTCCAAGAAACTCACCATGACGTGTATGCATGTTACTGCAATGGTTTTGTACTGATAGGTACCCTAAAATACTTTAAAAGATGTATCAATGCACTATACCATGAGACGTGCATCTATAACTGCCTCAAGCGAGGAACATTGGTTTTTAATTCATGTGCCATTTGATGTTAGAAATGCCTTTGTGCTTTGCATTCTGTGGGAGATTGCATTATCACAGCAGAACTATGGTTTTACGTAAAAGCTCTTGCTAGCCATTCCTTCAAATACATGGCTAATTGGGTTCTCTCAGGCTTATTTGAGATGAATACAAATATTGTTATTAGTAAAAAGGATCTTTGAGTTGCCAGTCCTCTGTTGCTATTTTTGAGTGTTATGAGTGTTTCAGTGAGCTATGGTTGAAGGAAAGGAAAGTGTTCCCTGGCTTGATTTCCGAGAGCTTAATCTAGATACAACCAGAAACATGTCTCAAGAAACCAAAAAGGATTCTTTGTGAGTTTCTTTGTGTTTTCTTGTAGCTTGCAAGCCACAAGAAAATGCAAGTGCTCCAAAGGAGATTGGCCTCTTAACACACCCCCACCCTCCCACCCCCAGCCTAATAAATTTGTCTTCTAATAGAATTTGTAGTCCAGCTGAGTTGTATTATAGACTTCTCTGTCTCTCCTGATATCTACATCAATTATCAAACTTTTCATATTAGACACTTGCCTTGGGGCTTAACATTTAGTAGGCTCCATGCTTTTTTCCCTTCCTCCTCTCAAAAAATAATAATAAAAAAAAAATCTTACCTCCCAGTCTAGTTCTCTTGAATCCATAGTTACAGAAGAGAAAATTGGAAGCTAGACGGATTTTTGTGACTGCTGAGAATTTTCAAACTTGTGGCTTTCTAGATTCTTCTGAGCAAGATTTGACAAGATGCCTCTTCACTGAAGGAGGCTGAACAGACAGTTGCTTTACTTTGTTTTGTTTCAGAATGGAAAGATAAAACTAGAAAAGTAAAAGAAGGAACACTCAAGTGATGATATCTTAGATGACAACTTGTTATCACCTGCTAATTAGAAGGAGGGGGATGCTATCATTGGTGTTATTGTAGACTGAGCTGTAAAAAAACCAAATTTGCCAGTAAATAAGTAAACATGCTTTTACTACAAGTCCAGGATTGTGTCTTTTATTAAAAAAACAAAAAAAACCACCACCCAAAAAACCCAATGCAACCCAAACACCTCCCCCCACAAAAAGCCCCAAACAAAAAAAAAAAAAACACCCCAAACACCTGAATTGTGTTCATTGAAAACCAGAGCATTTTCAAACAGAAAAGTAAGGGAAATGTTAGAAATTTGTACCTTGGTGCCTAGATCCTTTACATGTCTAAGTGCGTATATATGGAGGAAAGATCTTACCAGGAAGCAAGGGGTTTCCAACGTACTCTGAAACGAGGTATTCTTGCATGGAGAGAACTATATATGTGGTGATTTTAAAGGAAGAGTTGTCCCATGATTTATTCCAGTGTAGACAGGGAATTATTATTGCTTGTATACTTGTTGTGCCTTAGTCACAAGCCAGGAATCTGTTGTGCTGGATGTTCTACCAATATAGAAAAAAAGTCTGTCCCTTTCTCAGAAAATTCAAAATCTAAATCGTGTTGGCAAAGTTACGATAACTTACTATGCAGTGTCCGTAGTTACTTTTCAAGCATAAATCTTTAACTTGGAGGCATTCAATACTTGAAGTAAGAGGAGCTTGTGCACTTGCTTTCTTTATTGAAATGGACTTGTTTTTTCACATTGCTAGTAGCTCATTGCATCTTTTTATGTTAATGGCATGCAGCAAAAAAAACCTCTGCTTGGAGGGGGGAGATAAAGGAAAACAAAGATCTAGTTGCAAATGAAGCATGCTCCTTGAATAAGATTTTTTGTTTAGATTTTAAAAAATGTTTAGTCTCAACTATGGCAAACAAAGTGTCTTAAATCATGTATCTTTTATGTGTGTGTTCTGAAGCCCCAAAACAATTTACAGGAAAAATTCTTTAACTCTCTTATCTGGGCTAACAACTACACACTGAGTTTTAGTCTGACATGATGTTTAAAAGTGTATGTATATATTATAAATTTTGTTATAGAAAAAGCCATAGTTCAGGTTGCAATCCAGCTTTCATTATAACTCCTATCTCTACTTACAAATTACCTCTAAAAAATGTTCTTTTTGGAAAAATCTAGTGTCACTTTAGCAGTTAGCTGTCAGAATTAACATCTTGTCAACTTTTTTTTTTTTAAAGGCAAATAAAGAAAAATATCCAAATCATGCTTTAAAGAAAGTGAGTTTTGTATGTGTGCAGCCCTGCATTTGCTAGGGGAAATTTCCAGGATTGTCAACTGAAAATTTAATAAAGGTTTCTGGAAAAGACTGTTTTCCTGTACAAATAACTGTGTTTATTTCACTTCAAGATTTTGAACTTTGTGTATGGCTATTTGTTATCATCCTGAGATATTGAAAGACTTTTAGACTTTTAGAAAAATATATTTGCATAGTGAGGTTTTCAAACCAAAGAAACGGAGTTCCAGGTCAGTTGGACTGAGGGCCCTCATCTTCCCCACCGTGGAGTGATGAATATGCATATAGAAGTCTTACAATGTGCTTATGTAGCTGTGATGATCTAAAGGTTTGAGTGAAGCATGGTTTACTCAGAGGGTTCTCTTTTGATAGATTAACTGACGGAAGAAATACATAAGCTTTCTGTGCAAAGGCCATCCCTCAGGTCAAACTTGCTTTAGACTAACAAAAGAAACTACTTCTCACTATAAATCTTGCCTCACGTATGTGATTCTGGAGAAATGTTTTTCTGGCCTGGTCTAAAAGACCTAGAGTGTGGGAGGTACTGCCACCAATCCAGGAAGTCAATAGGTGTGCTTCGTTGTCACTATGCTTAGAAAGTGTTTTCCTAAGGTAAATTCCGAATTTTTCTTACTGCAAAAGCCATTGCTTCTGCTTATTCACTGTGAGTATGGTGATCGATATTGCCTTTCTGTTCTTTGAAATAATATACACATCTATCTGTAAATATATATTAAAAACATATATATAAGATATATGTGCATATATAAGATATGTATAAGTATATACACACTTAAAGACTGTTATCATACCCTCCTCCCCCTCACATCCTCAGGAGCAGCAGTCCAAGTTCTGGCATTCCCATTTCTGATCACTTTGCCTCATAGCTCATGTTTTCTAGGGCTTTGGTTGGTATCTTTGTTCTCTTCTGGGCAGCCTGAACAGAGCCACATCTTTCTTGAAGTGTGGAACCTGAAACTGCCCACCGTGTTTCAGCTGAAGCCCTCCCAGCGCTGAGCTGAAGAGAAGTATTACTTGTAACATTGCATAGATTTTACCCTGTTTATATACTACATTGCGATGATTGCATTTTGTGGGAAGAAGGCAGTATGACAATATCAACTTCTGTTCTGTTGGGGATCCAATATAACCCTTAAGGCTTTTCTGAAAATAATTTGGGAAGTTGATTCATTTTGCTTAAATACTTTTGCATTTGTCCCTGCTGAACACCATTCTATTTTTAAGATTTTTTTCTCCAATTCATGAAGTTAATTTTGAATTCAAATCCCGTCCTTCAGTGTATTTGCTTTGCCTCCCAGCTTCATAGTTACCTGCTTGTTTAATAACATCATTCCCCATTTCATCATCTGGATCATTAATGAAAACGTTGAACAGAATCTGGTCCAGGGCAGGCACTTGGGTACCTCCATGTACATCCTCCACTTTGGACTGTGTACCAATCATAACTGCTCTCAGGCATCCACTGTTTTTGTACTAATGTTATAGCAATTTTTTTCTTGCTCATATGTCCCTCGCATCCTTGTGAAATTGTCATACAAGACCTCATAAAACTATTAATAAAGTCAGGAGACATGGCGCCTACTGCTTCCATCCTGCCTGCAAATTCTGTTACCCAGTTCTGAAAGGAATTAATTTTCTTTGGCACAATATATTCATGACAGATCCATGTTTGCTGCTGTTTTTCTCCTTGTCCTCCAAGTACTTGCTGACACTTGTTTATTTTACTTATTCCAGATTTTTTTCTGGAGACTGAAGTTCGACTGGATTTAAATTTCCCCCCTTCTCACTTTAACTGGGGACTCTGTTCACTCTTTCTCGGTTGTCTGAGATGTCTCCTGTCTTCCTTGAGTTCAAATCAGCAGCTAACAGCTTTGAGATTACTTCAGAATGTTCTTTAAATATTCTAGGATATTCTAGGGTGCGGTACCTAAATAGCTGAAACGATGGATGTTATCTAAGTACTTTCTAACTTGTTGTTTCCCTTTTACAGTTGGAAATGATACCTGTTTTGCTTTGGGGATTAATTGTGCTAGTCACCTGCTTTACTTTACTAAAATTGATGCAAAAAGGTCATGTAACACTTAAGCCTTCTTACAATCATCTATCAAATGCTCTCCTTTTTCCATTGGTTGATGGATCAATGTTTTCCACATTCTTCCTCTTGTTAACAGATGATCTCATACACTGACCTTTTTTTTTGGTGTTATTCTTCGTGTTTCTCATTAGGCACCTCTCGCTTCAGTCTTGTATAACTTTTTTCCTGTGTGCTTGCATTGGTCTTACACATGATCTTAGTAGTGTGACCAGTTTCCTACTTTCTGTTTGCTTTCTTTCAGTGTTCAGTTAAGACATTATGACTTAACCAGTTTTGTATTTTACTGTACCCATCTCTCTTCTGCTTTGGGGACAAATACAGTTGTGCAACACAGTTTCAAGGTTTGCATTTTTAGGATTCTGATGTTTTTAAAATGATGGAAAAAAAGAACGGTGACACTCCACATTGGCATAGCTCTCTTTTCATTTAAATAATTAATCTAAGGACAAATTCCTCTAAAATAAATGCGTGACTAACTAGATGAAGTCAAGAAACTCAAAAGTTGCAATTCCATTGTGTCATTAACTTCCCTCTTCTCATATAGAATGGTCACTGCTTATTTTTTTTAATGATGCTTTTGAAATAGTTAATAGGTGGCATGACGTGTTATTAGAATGCAAATAGCACTTCTAAAGGTATTAATGGTCATCACTGTATATTTTAATAGTGATTTTGGTGATGATCTTTTTGGTGATTTAGTTGTAAGCTTACGATGTCAGGTATTTTGTGCAACATGGTTTGTTTCCTGTTGTATAGCAACCTTTATCTGTTACTTTTCTGACTTAACTCTCACTTTTGAGACCTGTATTTCTGTTGTGGCTGCATTTGAAGTAGTTCTGCAACTTTGCATTTTTGCAGAAATGAAAGTCTCTCCTAAAGACTTCACAATCAAATTTATTCACTTATATGGACTTCTATGTTTAATTACTATTCAAATGCTTAAAACTCATGATCTGTAGCACAGAAGTGCTTGGGAGAGAAGAGTTTTGTGTACCAGCTGGACATAGTCAACAGTACAAATTCTTGCTAAAGGGTGGTACGGATTAGCAGGGTGATGATGCTATGGATCACAGTGCTTAGTGAGTTATTGCATTTGGGAGGGGGCTGAATCTCCATTTCCCACTTCTGGTCAACTTCCATCTTAATAACAGTGTAAACAAATATGATTAAAGTGATTTAGGTATCGTGAAACTTTATTTGTAGTGGGGGAAATAGAGTGAAGTATTTTAACTGCTACATTGCAAAATTAAAATAGCAAATCCAGTAACTGCAGCTCTCGGGTTACAGCAAAGTTTTGTGGTGGGGGAGAAATGAGAGCTATAGGTCAAATTTAGCATGGTGCCTCACAAGTTCAATATGAATTGTGTTCTGCTTGCTTCCTAGGAATTAACACGAAGAATTTAGATGATAGGGTAGAGTTTCATTCTCCCTGAAAGTCTGGCTATGCTGTCTTTGAAAATATTTTGCTCCGTTCTTGAATGTACTTTCTGTGAAGCTGTGTGAGCTTCACTCTTTAATTCAAGCTATTTCTATAAACTCCCTGTAGATCAAGTCATTCGTCACTGCCATTAGTTATTTAGTACAGATAGAGTCTGCAGTCTCTGAGCTTCATAAAACAGACAGATCCTTATCAGTAATCAATATCTGTAATATTTGTTAATATAAATCTGTCATTACTGACTCATCTTTTGAAATTAATTTGAGACAAAGCACTTTATTATGGGACTGGTGATTGTGGTAGAAGCAAAAGCAATGAAACCACCAGAAGCTGTATCCTTAACTTTGCTGGCACATCAAAGTCAAAATGCATAGACTTGAATCCTCATGTGAAACCTAACTAATAAGCAATAAAAACAGAGAAGCTTGACACATTCCCAAATTGCAGAAAAGTCTTCATTAAGATGCTGCAGCTGTTTATTTTCAGGACCACATGGTCTAGTCAGCATGATAAGACCACAGTGGTGATGGATCAGCAAGTTTGCTTTTACTGGAAAACACACACATCTTTCTTATCCACTCTAATAGGTCAGTATTAAAGAAGAGCTGGAGTTGGAGAATAATTAGAGTGATTTTCCATTTATTTTTCTTTCCAGCATGCCTCAGGCTAGGGAGGTCAAATAGATGTTAAAGAGAAAAACTGCAGCTGGAACTAGTCTGAAAATAAATATGTATCGCATGAGCAGTGCTGTGTACAATTTGCTTAGTCTTAGAAAACTAAGTTTGTCTGCCAGTTGATTGCCTGCTTCATCGAGGAAATCTGCTTAGCTTGTGTGATTCTGAAAGCGCTTTTTCTTCAGTTTCAAAATCTGAGGGATGTGAATTAACTATTTCCCATTTCTTGTTTCTTTCAGCTTTCCCTTTCACATATCAGTCGTATTACTCACCAGCTTCCTTTGGCTGGTTTGCAACTAGGAGGTTTTTCAGTGAGCAGAGAGAAGCTCTACACTTTCATGCTGTGCAATGAAACTATAACAGCCTGGAAATCTTATGGCAATGCCTGACATAAAATAACATCTGACTCTGTCATGTCCTTCCTTGCAATTCAGTGAGATGAGTTTAAAAACCTTGCATGCTTTCTAGGTAGAGGCATATCCTGTTGCACTCTGTGTGTCAATGTGATTGTATTTTTTTTTACCTGCTTTAATTCATTTCTAGTGCAGTCATTGCTATGGTATCTTGGCACTGCACATCCAGCTATGAAATATGCATCTTGGGTAATTATTTTTGGTCAAGAACAGTTTGCTAGTTCCCCGATTTTGAATGTCTTTCATCCGATATTTTAAGGAAAACAATGTGTCACTTGGTCTTCTGTTTGCATTGTCCAGCAGTCTATAGGAGCCCATCTGATCTATGTAGTAACAACATATTTCTATATAAATCTACAGTGGAACACGGTCAATAGTAGACTTCAAGCTTGCCTTGAAATAAAAGGTGGTCTAACTCCTTTACTGGGTTTCTACTATCTGCCTCTTGTATGTACACTTTTTCTGAAGCATAGGCTCTGCTGATCAGATGTAAGGGGAAACACAATCTCTTGAGTGTGCAGTGTTTCGAAACTGAACTCTGATTTCATAGCCTGTGAAGGAATAAGATCTGTAGACCATTTGATCTTCCTTTTACCTGTATCTCAACAAATGGGCCACAGGCAAACTTGCAAGTCCACAAAAAAAGATAAGTAGTCTTTTAAATCTTATATAGGACATATATAAACAGGATGTTCTTCTTAATTAAAGTTTGCTGTTGTGACTTTGTGTAGATTTTATGTTGCATTTTTCTAACATGGTTTATATTTTCTTCTATGAAGTGTCTGTGGCGAAACTCAGTTAATCTTTCACAAGTTCTCACGTATCTCAATTGAAGCGTACTCCAAAGAGTAAGGGAATCTGTTTTGAAGTTTGAAAATGCACTCATTTTGAAGTGATTGAGGTTTTAATTTGAGTCACTGAAAAAGCCTCATTGACGAGACATGGGTGACTTAACCGTCTTTACTGAAACAGCGGAACAATTGCACTAGCTTGAAAGTGTGACTTTCACTTTTTGGTACTGCTAAGATCTAAATATCAGCCACATGTCACCTGGCATATATATTGTATTATTATGATTGGGCAAAAGCATATATTCCCTCAGTTTTGGCTAAAAGAAATGCAAAACTTGGGACTGCTCGGTCAAAATTCTTGTTAATACATGCTTTTTAAGTAAGCATTACTCCATTGATTTCAATAGTTCATCTATCTTAAAATCAGCTTATCAGGATAAGGAATCAGTTCCAGTGTCTAAATATATGTCGGTTGGCCTAAACTATCTGCACAGCATCCTATAAAGCACAAAAGCCATGAACCCTGCCTTTGTGTTCCAGTTTCTGCTTCAGCATACCTTCGAGTCAGGCTGTTCTTAGGCTTATACATATGTACCGTTTGCAGAGGGAATTAAGCTTATTGTTAAAATTTCTCTTTACCTTGAGGTAATCTTGAAAACATAAGGATTTTTATGATAGGACTTGAGAATTTCATTTGGGTGCTTTGCCATGTACTAAATTGCATAGTGCTGCACGTCTGTGTGATAAAGTGATGAGAACTAGCCTCACCTTTTGAGCTTTCAAACAACCCAACTTGCAAAACGTGTTGGTAAAAAAGAAAAAGGAGGACAGTTTATTTTCTCTGAATCCCTGGAGACTGAATTGATTGGAGGCAGGTCTAACAGCCCAGTGTCCATTGGGTCTTGTTGGGAGACTGCTGCAAGGTGAACGATTGCATAGTAGTATTACTTTAAAATGAAGAGCTTGAATTGGCGGAACAAGCTGGTAGTAAGTGGATACCCTACACTTATCCTTAACCTTAGCTCTTGATTTTACTGATACTTAAGATTTTTAAAAACACTATTTCTCTTTTCTGCTGTTTAAAAAAACATCTTCACAAATTTCTGTGGTTTTGTTTTTTCTTTTTTTTTTTTTTTTTTCTTCCTTTAACAGGTTCCAACTATGGGAGTCCCCGTCCAGCTCATGCCAACATGAATGCCAATGCAGCTGCAGGGCTTGCCCCAGAGCATATTCCTACTCCAGGGGCAGCTCTGTCCTGGCAAGCTGCGATTGATGCTGCCAGGCAAGCCAAACTGATGGGTAGTGCTGGCAATGCAACAATATCCACAGCTAGCTCCACGCAGAGAAAACGGCAGCAGTATGGGAAACAGAAAAAACAGGGTACCACCACAGCTACACGTCCTCCCCGGGCACTGCTGTGTTTAACACTGAAAAATCCCATCCGGAGGGCATGCATCAGCATCGTCGAATGGAAATATCCTTTTTGATGTTCTCATTTGGAAAACAGCAAATTGTTTGTGCACATCAGGCGCTATTCATAAGTGTGAAGAAATCAATACATTAAGTTGAAAGGCACCACTGGGAACGTAAAGTACACAAATAGTTTTTGATGTCTTAACTGAGATCATTTATGCTGGGGAAAAAAGAAGTTTAGGACTGAAGCCTTAACTATACCCTTGTGTAAGAAACCACTAGAAGTTTAAATGATAAAGGTTAGGGGTTGAATTCTACTTTTTTAAAAACACGTGGCCCAGGCTGAAATTGATGGGAGATATGCAAGATATCTGAGGCCAGAATTGAACTGACTCTATGGGATTGATAGCAGTCGCTAGCTTTCCCTTCTTTTTTTTTGCAGGCACTTAAAGAGGTGCCACCAGTTAAACAGCTCTGGTACTTTGAATCATATGCTTTTTTGTTAAACATGTGGGATCACGCTTTCTACAGTATGGAGAAAAGAATGGGACAAAAGGTGGAGAAAAAAACCCACAAATGTATGCAGTAAGACCCTGAAACAGGTCTAAGGTCTGTTAATCATATTGGAATTCCACTTAACCTAATAAGGCTCACTCATGTATGGTAAGAGATACTGGTTATCTGGAAGCAGGGAAAAATAAAGACAGTTAAAGTAATCCTGCAACATGTACAAATACATTACAGGGCCAGAGCTAGTAGTCTGAACAAGGGACAGACTGTGTCACAATGATAGATGATAACCACTGACACAGAACTGCAGAATCTAAGGGTTAGTGCTGCTTCCCTGGAAAGTCAGCGAGAGTTTGGCCATTGGCTTCATCACGTGGTAGGAGCAAAGCCTTTTTAGTCACCCAAGTCTGATCAGCGCAAGCTGGAATTTGAGAATTTGGCGTGAAACACAAAGTGAAATAAAATATACCTCCCTTGCCTCCCCAAAGAGAAACCAAGACTAACCCCGAACAGCCATTGTCAGTAAATCACAAGCTAATGGGGTTCTTCAGTAAATACAAAAGGAAAAAGCATGTTGTTAGGGATAGATAAGCATGTCAAGGGAAGGCAGTACAGAAATTGGCAGTAGATAATATGATAAAAAATGAACGATGGCATTTACGACAATGTGATAATATTGTTCCTTTGGGGGTCTGGTGGGATGTTAGAAAGATGAAAACATAGTATGAGTATATTAGACCTTGCTGACATGGACATATTTTTCAGATTAAGAACTTGTTAAAAATGTTCCTGTCAATTCTTAGATGTCCTTAAACTACCTGCCTGCCTATTCCTTTCTTCTTCAGATGCTAATTTGTAATCCCCCTGATTAAGTTTGCTACTTTTTATCCCTTCTGGCATAGCTGTGATACTTTAAGCATAAGATGATGGATGATGACTAACAGGATGAAGCTGAATATTGGTTTACTTGCCAGCACCCCTGTAACCATGTGTCTTTAGAGAAAGAGCACAGAGTGACATTTGATAAATGAATAAGATCAGCAATGAATGATGGGAATGATGTGTTGTAAAACAGGATACAGCACTGCTGAGATCAAGAGAGGACCAAACAATGCAATTAAAGCAATGCAAGGATGCTGATGCTTGCATTTTCCTGGTTTTGTTTGGGTTTAGGTGAGTTGGTGGAAGTATTTTTTTCCCCTTCAGAACCTCTCATTGGACATCTAGTGTTCATAAACATGAAACACTTCAATGACAAATAACAATATCAAAGGGTTATGATAAGGTTTAATTTTATTCTGTACTCTAAATTTTCCTAATTGCTAAAAACTATTGAAGAAAGCTTAGTTTAATTTGTTGAACCACTAAAGTCTAAGCATAGTAGCAAAAATTTAGCTATGTATTTAATTTTCTGCTATGTGTGCAGTGTATTTGTAGGTTTTATACCATTTTATTTTTACAGTGGAAAAAGAGAATAGAAGTAAAAAAAAAATGCATAACCAGTGATAAGTTAATAGATAATAATTGTGTCAAAAAGTCTAGGAAAAAAGCTATTAAGGAAAGCCTATGGAAATTCAGGTCTTTATGCAGTAAACACTATATATACAGCCTGAGGTATCTGAGGAGTCCCACTGATTTCACATGTAATCTACCCTGATTTGCTCCTCTTCCTCCATATTATCATATATCTCCTATTATTCATAGGTTTAAGCACAGTAGTCTGCCGAGTTGGAACCCTTTGACTCTCCCACATGTGAAGTGTAGAACATATCTGAGCGTACGCTGTGGGCAGGATATCTTGCAGTTCAGGCTGCTGCACATCCTGATCTCCAGTTCTTTCCCGCTAAAACCTGCTGAGAACAGTAGTCTGCTGACAGAAATCATACATGCTGTGTTGACATTTGGCAACACTGCAAAGCTAGTCCCATGGTAGACAAATTCATGCTCAAGTGCACTGTATGGCAGAGGTTATACTTGGCACTCTCCCTGTCCTGTCCTGCTCTTCATTCCCCTCCAGAATATTGGTGAGTTATCCCAGAGCTAGCCTCCAGGATATTCTTGCAGGCAAGTAAATGTAGACAGACTTTAAATGTGGTCTCTAGTCTGAGTTTGGAGACACTTCACAGGAATTAAGGAGTCCACCAAAGTAGATGAAGTACAGTGCCAGTATATTGGTCAGTAGAAAAATGCCCTTTGATTCCAATGGACAGTCAGTGGGGCATCAAGGTTGTGCAGGATTTGTTTGTTGAACATGCCAAATGTTTGTGGCTTGTTGTTTCCCCCCCCAAGTTGATGCCAGGCTGAAAAGCCCCTGAATTGGTGCTAGTTTCTCTGTCATAAGGAACTCTTGGCTTCCTAATATATATTAGGTGTCCCTATTATTCTGTCTATATATATATTAGGCTTCCTAATATAATTAGGTGTCCCTAATATACTGTCTAGGCATGTTTGTTTTCCCTATGGTGCCAAATGAAATGCAAACATAAGGAAGAAATACTCACTCAAATAATTTTTAAGCAAAACAAGTATACATGACAATGTGCAGTATAAGCACATTTTGGACAAAGCCATTTTTTTTGCCTTAACAAACTTTATCATCATTTGAATGTCTTCTAACTGAAGGTATGCATGTGTTTCTTGAGCCCTTGCATTTAATTTTGAGATATGAGAGAGAGATTGAGAAAGGGGAAATAAAAATACAACAACCACCACCCCCACCCCCCCACCCCCCAAAAAAACTTTTGCTAAAACTATTTCAGGGTTTGTAAATGAAGATGGAAAAGACCGAGAGAAACTAATCGTAAGAGGAAAGATGACAGTCCTTCTAGAACAGGCTTCTGTTATTAAAAATAGTACAGCCACACTTGAAAGAAAATAGGGAAAATGCAATCTAAATAAATAAAAGAAGAAAAAACTTTTAAGAAATCTGTGTTTACTCTGGCACGCGACTGGCCTACACTGCTTTTGACATATTAGGAAGATTCTTGGCTGGGAGTTCCTAAAAGCACTTAAAAAGGCATATGTTTCTTTTCAGAATATAAGGGGCTTGGAATGTTTTCTTTAAACAGAATTCTTATAAATCTTCTTTTTTATTTGTGTGTGCACATTTTGGAACAATTTCCTTAACTCCATTCCTCAGACCATTTGAAATAATTATTTTACTGACTATTTTTGCCAATTGTGTGGCCTTAGCTATCTATATCCCCTTTCCAGAAGATGATTCCAATGCCACCAATTCCAATCTGGTAAGTCCTTGATGGTGTTTAGTCTTACTATTTTGAAAGTCCTTTTTAAAAGTGATCAGAGAGACCGTTGAAGCTAGGGAACATAAATATATGCACCAAAGATGAGAACATAATAAAGTAAAAATTGTTTTTGAGTGCAATGTCTCCTCTATTCATGTTAGCACCTCTTTCGGTTGAGCTGGCTTTAGAAAAGAATGTTCCAAAAATTGCGCGGGTGTTGTATGTGATGTTTTGGTTAACAAACTTCTGCATGCTGCAAAAGTGCTTGGTAAGTTTTAAACTGCAGGTATTTGTGGAAGAAATCTTTTAATCATGGAATATATGGTGGTTTTTGTCTTACAAAGTGCCATTGTGGAATTCATACTGTCCCGCTCTCAGGTGATACGCGAGAGCACAGCTTGACTAATTTCTAGGAAGTACATTAATGCTTGCATTTTGCAGACGCATGTGTTTGGTTGAACAATGTTTGTGGGTTTGGGTTTTTGTGTGTGTAGTTTGTTTTTTTGTTTGTTTGTTTTTTTTTTTTTCCCCTTCCTTCCCTCTTGTTGGGGGAATATAGCTTTTTCTCTGTCACCACTGATGCTAATGTTGGTACTTTGGGATAGAGCTGTCCGTATAAAAAGGCGAGAGTGTTTGGCTTAGCATGAAGTCATAGCAAAGAGTTTTGTTCAGTAAGGGCACAACACAACAGCTCTGGAACGCAATTCACTGAATTAGCAGAAAACATTTTTCTTCTCAAATATGTGAACAAATCTCCTACTTGTCTGGTTGGATCAGGATGAAAACTTGCTCCCAGAGTTTAAGAGCTGGGATGCTATTTCCTGATTAAAATTTACTGAGACATAAGAACTTTTAGAGCAACAGAGGAGGAAAACAAAAGCCATATTTCCAAAGCAGGCTGACAGACATTGTAGTTAAAATGATGCATGCTGTTCTTGGAAGTCAGTCATTTGATTAAATATCTCTTGAAGCTGTATAAAACAAATTGCAAACTTCAGGACTTTGTTGGAACAGTGCTTCTGTGTTTAAACCCCCCCCCCCCCCCCCCCAACAAACAAACAAACGCAAAACGAAAAAAAACCACTAAACAAAAAAATCGTAGCGTAGTGCTTTTCCACTGTAACTCCTTAAAGAAGTTTAAAAATAGGAGCAGGATGAGATAAGTGATTGTTAACTTGTAACTATTCTCTATATTTACAGAATATATGAGTTGGTCTTGTTTCTCTTTTGCTGCTCTCTCTTTGTTAGCTTGACTTAGTGTTTAACAATGATGAATTGTGGTGGATATGTTTAAAACATTTCAGTATGGCACCTTTCAAAAAATGAATGTTTTTTATTAAAGTAAAGCAGATTCAGTTGATCCTCTGGCTATGAAAGGCAGTATGTTGTTTATTGCACATTCTGAGCTGCAAGGTTGAATGAGGAAAATGAAACAGAGTTGAAGGTTAGAGGACTCTTAATTGGTCTTGAGTTTAATTGGGTGTGGGTATTTGCCTTATTTCAGTGAGGAAACTGCTGGCTAATACTAAATTGGGAGTATATTCATAACTGAATAAGGTATATTGAAACTCTTCTACTATGAGAAAATATATGCACCTTGTGAGCTGAGTGCAAACATTCTGCATCTGTTTTCCAAGACATCTTTTGCATCATTTGGTCAATCTACCAAAACACTCATGTTATTTGTGAGTAGGATTCAAAAAACCCCAGCCAAGCAAGAATTATCATCTCAGGAAAGTTTAGAAATGTTATAGCGTTGAAGATGAGGAGGCACTGTTAATTTATCTAAATAGCTGTTTCACAGAAGTAAGGGGATAAGAAAGTAAAATGGGGAATCTGCATGACTACACTTTGTTCTTTGGGTCTTAATGGAAAAAGTAATTAAAAATGGAAAATGGGATACTTAGTATCCCATGAGGGGCTTGCACTAGTGGAATTAAGGCTTTATTCTACGCTATAGATAAAATCCTGGAGCTCCAACTGCTCAGTAGCCTTTGGTCCTGTGATCTCCTGTTAGTCCCTGTTTGTGGTCGTGGTTGTTGGGTTTTGTGTGGTTTGTGGTTTGGGTTTGTTTTATCAGGGTGACATACATATATCTTGGCGCATATATACTGCTGTTGGGAAACAAACTTTTTGATTATATGTCACATGCTGCAAAAGTTCTGAAAGTTTTCACAGAATTATGAAGAGTTGTATGTTGTGATCAGTGAGTAAAGTCCTGAACAACAGGGAGGGGAAATGGAGGCAAATGGGTGAGATAATGGTGAAAAAATGTGTTAGTTGTGTTTTGGAATGGGATGAAAGAATAGATGAAACTTGGAGTTAAAGGAAAGCTATTCCAGATGGCAGGAACTGCAGAAGAGTGGGACTTTACGCTCAAAGAGCCAAACTATCCATGGAAATGACTAGAAAGAAGCTGGGGTTAATAATGTGTTCCTGTAAAAGCTCATGTACTAACTTGATTTTTTTTTTTTTTTCCTACCTGTGAGCATGTATTTTGCAATCAGATTTATTTTGTAGCCATGAAGCCTAGAGCTCCCAAGGCTATGATCTGAAACAGGAAAGGAGTGTATGTCTGCAATGTGTGCATGTAGGTTAATAGCGTGCACAGATGTGTGTACTGTGCAGAAGTGCGAGTCTGACCAAATGTGTGCAGAATCTTCCTAGCTGCCCAGAAGAAATTTTCACTTGTGTAAGAACTCTTGATTCCTTTCCATTCTGCAATTTAGTTTTTTTTAGGGGTAAAGCTACCACAGAAACTCCCACCTCGCTGGCTTCCTGAGCCATCCCTAACTTCCTGAGACACGAAGAAACTATCTACAGAAAACAGATGATGGATAGTAACTGTTTTACAAAGCCTGAAAGTGACACAACAGTTTTCCAATAAGCTGCCACTTTTCCCTTAGGGTCCAAGTGTTCCTTCTCTAAGGTTTCATCATAACTTTTCAAGCAATGTTTTCTTTGGGGGCTGAGGTAAAAATTCAATCAGTTGTTTTTAACAAGCTAATGGAGCAGAGTGTGGTGAGAGAAAAGAAAGGAATTCTGAATTGTGCGAGTGGCTTCTTTTCTTCTCTCTGTAAAAGTAGAAAAATGATAGCTAAATAATGTTTTGATAAATAACTGCTCTGTATGAATTTCACAGATGTGATCAGCCATTGGTCAAATAGTGCGTACTTATTGCTGTATGCCTTCCACAGAAGTCTTGAAGAGTCTCATTTGCCTGTACAAAACCAGTAACCTATAGTCATACCTCCATTTTATCTTTAGGTGCAAGAACTATTTGATAGGATGCCACAGTAATTAGTATGAGCATTGGAACTAAATACAGAAGAGTCCAATAAATGATTCCTTCCCTTTTGTGTTAGCGAGGAATTGTGATTAGCTGTTATATTACATGTAAAGGCCAAATACCACACGGATGTTCTGGCTGGTTTTCTGCAGTCCGGCTTCCTATAATAATAATTCCTATAAATCCTCAAGCCATTTTTATCAAGTCTAGGGATGGTAACTTGGACTGTGAAGCAGTTTCATTTTTCAAATGCATGTTTATACTAAAATCCAGATTTTGTATTTTTATGCTTGCTGCAGTGTCTTTGTCGCTGGCTTTAAGAAAAATGCTGGAACAACATAATGTAGTAATAACGAATGCTTGAAATTGGCTTCAGCAGTTTTTATGTTTTACTTCTAGAGTGTGTTAACTAGAAAACTATTGAACTTGCACAAATGGAGGGGAGTTGTATTGGGTACAAAATTTTTTTGGTATTAATGAACTCTGTTGAGACTTTGCTTAAATTTACAAGTAAAGAAAGCTCATGCATGACCCTGTGCAAAGAACAGTTATGTATTCTCTTGATGCAGTCAGGAAAATTGGAGCTAGGTTGAGGGGAATTAAAGTTAGCCTGCATGAGAGGCTGCAACTGATATGGAGACTTTCTGCTTGTTATCCCTGCAATTATGTATTTGAACAGAGATAATGTACATTTAGGAATAAAACTATAGACTGCTGAAGATAGGAAGCTGAGAGGAAAATGATTCTGTCACTTTACTGGCAATTGCAAATGGCACAAGCCTGGTCGATGTCACAGCATGGCGATAACATAATAAGGTTAAGACCAAGGTTTACAACGCTTTCTGTGGAAGGTGACTCAGTCGGTTGTTTATGCTTTGGATAAATAGCAGGAGAAGATTCCTTGTGTTGTTTTGCTAGCTCTGCTTTCCCTCCCTTGTCCTTATTACAGGAAGGAAATTCTGTTGTACACTAGTTAAATTTAAAAAAAGATCTCTTGTGTTTATATGTGAGCTTATAATGGGATGTCACCTTCAGACTAATTTGTTAAACCTGAAATAGGACCCTGTGAAAGGAAAGATGGGATTTCTGCTTGCTTGTCAGTGCTTGTGCCAGCAGGTGTTTGTGGGAATGCCTGCCTATAGAAAGGGGGCTTGCCTTTCAGGAAGGTATGGCTGCTTTATTAACTGATTATGGTAGTATCCAGTTGAGCAGGTGATTCCTGTACAAAAAAGAAGAAAATGTTTTTAATCTTTTTGCATTTGTAGCAGACTGACACGATAGGTGTGGATGTGGCTATATATATATTACATTTCTAGATACTAGCATAACAAACTTCAGCATTTTTTATATCAGAGAATTCAGGAGTCAGCATATTGAGCAGTCTCTCAATTTTTCTTGTGCAAAGTCAGAAAGTGTTAGAGAGCAAAGTGGGGGTCAGGGGGTCAGGAAAAGAAAGGATGGCTTTTCTGGATAAGGATAAGGAAGAATACTGCATTCACTTACTAGTTCGGAACTGTCACACAGGAGGACGAAAGCAAAGATGTGAGAACCAAAAGCTTTTGTGCAGTAATGAGATATGCTAACATTAGGGGTGAGGTGCAGGGCAGGACAGAGTGGATACCAAGCTAATAAGCTCTGATAGGTTTATTAGCTTGGGCCTCATGCCAGCACTGCTACAGCTGGGGGAAGTTGTAGAATTTGAAAAGTGAGGAGCAGGTGACAGAAGATGGAAGAGAGGACCTGAGGAGGCTGGAAAGGGCATGGAGTCAGGATGAGGAGAAGAAGAAAGGAGATTGTTCCAAAAAATCCTTGAAGACTTCTTCCAGAAAGATTGCAAATCACTGACCAGTGTGATGCTAACGAAGCTGAATAGGATGGAACTCACGGCTCAATATTTCCCTCTGGCAGGGAGAGGCTGATACTCAGCATCTCTAGCAGTAGTAAAGTACAGGGAGGAAGAATAAGCATTGGTTTTGAGAGGAAGACATTCAAGCTTGTCTGCTGGTTCTGATGTTGGCAAACTGCGTGGTCTTGGGTAAATTGCTGTCTCAATTTTCCCATCTATAAAGTAGATTGGTTACTGCTTTCATGGTGAAGGTAATTAGTCAGTGCCTTACATCATGCAGACCATTAGCAGGAATGCTGTAGAAAACACTGTCACGAAAAGAATAAAATCTGTAGCAATCAGTTCCAAGCCAGTGGTCACTAACTGAACAAGAACGGTAAAAAGTAGGATGGAGGCCTCCCTTCTTTGCACTGGTGGGGGCAGAATTTAATTTCCACAGAGAAGTGCATAGGACTGCATCATCACGATTTGCTCATGTGTGTTGAATTAATTTGAGGGGGACTCTTAGCTTTTGATGCTTAAATGTGCAGCCTTTGTATCTTCCTTTTAACATTGTGGTGTCATTTCCTAGGCTTTGTGAAGACAAAACTGGTAAAGCAGAGATTAACACCTATATGTGTTACTAGCAGGACCAAAACTGTTGAGTTCCCTGGGCAGGCCTCTGCCACTTGAGTTGGCTGGGTAATCAGCAGTGGTAAGAGGTGGTTCTCTGTGTGGACCAGGTGAGGATAGGATTGGGAAAGTTTGGCAGAGGGATTCAGAGGTGTTCGCCCACAACAGAGGAATGCCAAGTTCTATTCCAGGCTCTGGAAAGGAATATACTTGAAGGGCTCTTCTGTATCTTTGGAAAAAGGGCTTTTCTGGCTCGCTCTTCCAATAGTGCCTCCTTCTGAACCTCCCCCTATCTCAGCTACACTTGTCTGAGCTATAACTCTTCCTCAGTTCTGCCATTTCTGTTCTTTTTCTTTACTTGACTTAGAGTCCGTACTTCAGGTTTATCTTTCTACCACTTCATTAGCAGTTTTCTGTCCTGCACAGGGCTTGCTGTTGAGTCCCAATCAAATCCCAGCCTTCTGCTTCTCTTTATACCAGTGGTCCCAGTGTCCTCACCCAGTCTGTGCTTGTTGTTGTTTACCATCTCTTGATCTGCTCGGAGATCTCTCATGTCTGTGTGTCCCCATTTGTTGTTGCTTTTTAAATTCATTATCTTTGCTTTGCCAAGTCATTTTTCTTCTTCCAGTCCAGCTTCCATCAGACCTGTCCCTTTTGCTTTCCCATTTTCCTCCTAGCTGCAGTCTCCCCTCCATAGTCGTTTCATATATCACTCATCTCTCTTCTCATTTGATCTCAGTGCTGTCCTCGCTCAGCTTCAGCTCCCTGACCACTTCTCTTGTTAATTCTAGTCTTAAATTCCTTTCCGCTCCTAAACCTGGTTTCTGTAACCAAGCCATCCCAGTGGTCCTTCCAGCTGCTTCTTTCATATTTTCCAACTCCATTCTCAACACATTGGCCTCCCACGTTGACTCTGTCCCTGGTTTGGCCTTAGCCCTTTTGCTTTTGAAATCAGTAGTGTCCTTCCTCATGATGTCTGGACACCAGCGGTAGAAATACTGAGAGAGCAGTCCCAATTCAAAGTTAGTTGCTTTATTCCAGCTTGATTCAGACCAGTTGAGAACAGTTATTACATGGGTCCTTGAAAGCCTTTGTACCCCTTGCTCAGCTCTGTGGATGTGACACATACATTCTAGTCTGCAGAAGCTGTAAGATGCCTGATTAGTATTTGTAATGACAGTTTGAGTGTTAAGCCTTAGCAAATCTCTGTGGAGGCTCTGCAGATGGAGCCAATCTGGCCAAACTTAAGTGGGTAGGCAAGGCAAAAGACGCAGCCCTGACATAAAGGCCATTAATTTGGCAGTTCATATGACCTTGTTGCAAAGAATATGGTCACTAAAGAAAATAGTTGTTGAGATTTTTTTTTTTTAAAACTGGGATAAATCAGTGGATATTGTTAAACTGTTTTGTCTGAAATAGTGCACAAATATTCAGCCTGAGACAGAAACCAGCCTGGAAAACTGTAGTATTAACTGGTAAAATCACAATTAAAAGCAGCTGAAAACAGTATCTTAATAATGGGAAGTGTTGGGTAGCTTTAACAGAAGTAGTGCTAGAGATTTACCTCCATTAATATCTTCCATATTAAAATGTAACACCGGTGCTTCACTGAATCAGTGAGATATTGAAAAGTGACATAATAGGCTTTCAGAATTAAATAATGAATTATATGTAATGCTGTAACGATATCAAGTACATTTACATTATGCAGTATATAATGTAGTAAAGAGAAGAGGATTAAGAGATACAGACCAAGGGGACAAAGTAGGTTTCAGATAGGATTTGAAAGTGAAATACATGCCTTTGAGGCAAAATTCAGCTATTCAAGAAGGGCTGTCCTGGTTTGGAGAAGCTGCAGAGGAAGGACCTTTGTACAAACAGCTACAAGATTGATAGGAGAAATGGATGCTCCTATTCACCTACCGTAGGACTGTAAGTGTAAGTTGTGGGAAAAAAAAAATTCTGTTACACAAATTAGTCCAAGTCCATGGAAATAGTAACTTGCAGGTTGTATGTTTCTGTGTAAATGATTTTGAAACTTTAACTATATATTTTGGTTCTGATTGACAGCAAGTTTGTTGGTTTAGTCCAAACATTAAACCGTTTATCCCATTTCTTTAGACAGCTCTGATTATCTTTTTCCCTTTCTTTGTGTAAGCTTTCTAAATCTCTTGACTTATCAAGTGTATTTTAGATTTTTATTTTTTTTTTCAGGTGGTAATTATTCTTGTTTATCAAACCTCAAGTTCACTGTAGGATTTTTTTTTTTTTTTTTTTTTTTTTTTTTTTTTTTTTTTTTTTTTTTTCCCTTCTCTCTCTCCTCTCCCTCCTGTTCAGGAAAGAAAGGAAAAATGTGGAAGCAGGCCAAATAAGAGGTTTTAAGTCCTGTGGTTTTCACTGTAGTCTAATTCCTTTTCCTGCGAAAGTAATATAGTCTTTTAAAAGTGGTGAAAATTTCCATAAACGGCAGGTACTTTTTGTATTGTCTTTTTGGTACAAGTATCCTTATCCCTCTGTAAGTCTGTGGGATGTTAGACTTCTGTTCATGAGTTCGTCAGAATCCTTTTAATGATAGGAAATAAGCATCTTTATCTAGAAATTCAATAGATGGTTTTACATATGATCTTTAGATTCCTTTATGTATAGTTTGTATTATACCACATTCTTGGGCTTTTAGTCAGGCGAACTTCCTATTGACTTCACTGGAGTTTACTTGACTAAGTGACCCAAATCCATCCACTGATTTAGCGTATGCCATTGACAAACAATTGTTGCAACATTGGGCTTTGCTGACATCTACAAAATCATTGACTCTAAAGGCAATACTCCTTGTACTTGAGCTAACTGGAAAAAACCCCAACAACTTTTCATAATTCCCTTAGAAATAAAAGAATGGATGTGCTGCTTGCCAAGGGGCAGAATTGCCAGAAGGGAGGAATATGTTTTGTATGTTCGTCAGAGTTTTGACTGGCTCTTCCTCTCAGGGACAATTCCTATTTTTCCCATGTTTTCTAAGTCCTAAAACATGAAGGTCCATATGTCATAGCAGCTCTTCAGTCCTCCTGGCTGACTGGCAGACAGCCTGTACTTCAAAGTAAGCTAAGACCATCCTTGAATTTCACTCTTGAGAAATGCTGGACAATTTTATAAATGAGTTTGTCTACAACCTCATGGAACAAAATCTCTTTTCTTCTTGTACAATAGCCATGAAGAGCCTGTACTTATCAATGATATTTCTCTATTAAGAATATGATGTTGGAAGTTCACCAGTTAGGGAAAGAATTCCAGTAAGCAGCAGGAAATATTCATTAACATCTCTTCAGCATGTTGCATTTCTGGCAGATGCTGGGAAGTTGGCACAGCAGGTTATCTCCTTGAGACATCCTTAGCAAGTTTTGTTGCACCTAAGCCCAGGCAAGGGAGCTGGACCGTCTTTGGACTGCAGTGTTTTTTCTAACCTTTTGCTATAACCTTAATAACCTGTGATGGGTCTGTGGGACACCAAGGAATGCATATTTTGCTCGGTTGACACACTTTAATGACATATACCTGTAAAGTTTTATACATGCATGATGTAAAATGATGTCTCGATGCTAATAGAGAGCTTATCCATGCAGACTTTAGGCTCTAATGCAGAACACCTGGCCAAAGGAGCATACCTGCCCTTTGAAAACTGTTACCCTTCTGTGGCTGCTGGTAGTACAGTTTCTTTACAGTCTCTCTAACAGTGGTGTCAACACCTTCAGCCCCATGCACTGAATTTGGCAATGGCAGGAGCAAGACACCCTACTCCCACAGTATAAGCTTTCCAGAAGCGGCATGTATTCGGTTCCCCAGCTAGCTGTGTTGGCAAGCATGCAACTGGTTTATAGGCTGTCCTGATAAACTTACGCTGATGGAGAGTTTGGGGTTTTGGAATTCTTCCTCTTCTGCTGGCTTGCTATTGTCTGTTGCTTGTAAAATTTATATTTAGGTAACTTATATTAGAAACTGAAGCAATCAACTTTTGCATATGATTATCTTCATCTGGTATGTTGAAATATTTTTCTAGTTAGCAACAAATGTGCTTAATCTCTTACTCTTTGATCTGAAGCATGGTGAATGCTTCTTATGTGGACATTTTAAAATGTTTTAGTTCTATTAAATACCCTCAAATATAAAACCTCACACAAAAGCAGAACTTGTGTGTTACTTTACTATTATTTTCATCCATTGAGAACCACTTACAGTGCTGTTATCCTTGTGCAGCCTTATTGTTTGTTAGAGTCACTTTAAAACAAGAATCCCTGCTTAAATGAGATTATGCAGCCAAACATGTGGTTACAAAAGATTTTTAAAGATCTAGTTGCATAATTGTTTCACAATCTAGACTTGTATTTAAAAACAAACAAACCGAAAGCTTCTCCTCATTATGGTCACCAAGATAATGTTTGAATCTGAACAAAATGTACATCAGTGCCCTTCAGGAGTTGTTGGCTGACATGAAAGACTGCAAGATGAAGTAACGTGGAAGAGAATGAACAGCTCCTATTCACATCCTTTAGCTGTTAACGCTAAATCATAACAATGACAAACTAAGATTTCAAACACACATAAGATTTGTACCACTGTAGTGACAGATATTGGGGCTTTTAACTGTGTTAAGGATTGTTTTTCTGTAGAACAAGGAAATCTGCTGTCTCTCCTCTTTAAAGCCACTGCTGTCCTTGCAACAAAGGGAAGGAAATAGAGGATTTCCAGCTTCCTACTTTTATTAAATGCCTCAGGTGCCTCATGAGTCCAAGAAGCTAACTAAGCATTTGCTTGTGCAAATACTGCATAATCATGTGCAACTACAGTAACGGAGCAGTACTATATTTTCATCTGGAGTTTTCTGTGAAATCCAGTGCAGTATGTCAAAGTAGGGAGAACAGCAGGTAGAATTTCCCATCTGCATATAGATATCCAGGCTGGATGTGCAGCTGTGGTGTACACCTGATGTCGCATTGATTTCTACCAGCAAGAATCTGATGAATCTCCTTTAAACCAAACAACTTGTATCCTAATTTTTATAAGTCATTAACCATGATTTATTCTTCCCTTATTCAACCTGAACCAAGTTTTAGCTGTGAATCAAGTCACTGACTTTTTTTATACCTCTTATCTTATTTAACATTTTTACTGTATCCTACTTCTCATTTGACAATTATATAATTTTTATCCTTCTCAGGGGTGTGATGCTTTCATCCTGACATAAATAAGTTGTTTATAGCAGTTCTAACTCCAGCATTACCTTCTACTTACTCAAATTAAATGTTCAACACGTTTTATGACACACTTAAAAATTACGTTCCAGTTTCAGCCTCTTATTTATATCCAATGTAAAAAAAAATATTAATGTCCAAATCTATTTTGTCTCTGATTTTCATTATCCCTATGATAAAACCAGCACTGCTGCTACTTTGTCTGCCTTTCGAAGCATTAGGCTGTTGCATGCAAGTATTTGACAGTCCGTAGGGGGAAAAAGGAAGCAGCAGATGAAGAAAAGTTGAATGTTTTAGCCTTTCAGATGCCATGAAATATGAGAATGTGTTTGAGTCTTTTGGATGATCTTTCCGTACTGAAATCTTAGAGTGAAAGAAAAAGAGGAGGAAAAAAAAATATGCTGAAATGTATTTGACACTCTCAGAAGGTCTAATTCTCTGCTAAGTTTTAAGCATATACATAGCAGTCACCTTACAGAGGACATGGCTGTATGAGGGACATGGTGTTTTAAAGGCTTAAAGAGTAGTAGCTAATCTAGGGAAAATGCAATGCAGTATTTGAGAGAAGTGCTGCTAGAACTATGGAAATATTTTTGATAAATATCTTTTTGAAATAAATTCAGTCCTGGCTGACAGCTCCTTTTGGAAATGTTTACCTTTGCTTTCACATTTCAATACTGTATTGAAAAAAGATACCACAGAGATATTGATCCCCCTTTCAGAGGAAGAGAGATCACAGCTTGTATTCAAGCTGCTGTTCATGTGCTTCTCTGCTCTATTCATCTTGGTTACTCAAGCCATTTTCCATGGTCGGCAGGTAATATTGTTGGGCTCTGGTATGAATCTAAAGGAGTGTGTTTAAAACAGTCAGTGTTTTTTGTGGTTCATTCACCCTCTCCACCATCCAGACCTGAACTGACATGGCTCCCAGCCTCTGTGCCTGCTGTTGCTTGTCAATAAAATACAAATAAAGGTTTCATTGAATGATAACTTATACATTTTTTCCTTTTCTTAAAAGAATAATGATTTCCAAAGAAGGATTTTTTTAATCATTGGTTCTTCAATATGTCTTGGCTTTTTTTTTTTTAAGTCTCTGTTGAGCTAATACATTGAAGCAGAACTTACGAAGAACATGGTTCCACCTTTGCTAGGATTCACTTCTGAGATCTTCTTGGAGGCCAGGATTATGGATGTTGCTGGGTGGTGCTCACAGCAACTCACACCACTGAGAGGCTGTGTAGTTGTCAGAGGTAGGCCTTGTCCCTGTCATTCCCTGTCTTTAACAAAAGTGCACGCTCATACTGACACAGACGTTCAGGGTAACAGGCACCAGTCTGGAGGCTTCTCCCTTGTCTCTGCATGCAGACACAGCAGCAGCTGCGTGTGTAGGAGGAGTGCCTCTTCCTCTTCCTTGCACCTTCCCTCCTGTCTCACTGGGATGGGTAGCAGGTCCATTTGACAGTCTGTGCAGGAAAGGAGGCTGTTTTGCTTTTGGAAGAGCAGAGCAGGTAAGGCCTTTCATTGTTCTCACATGGGTGACTTTTAAGCTTTGATCAGGAGAGTGTTGAAAACTCTCTCTAATCGATGCATCTGCATATATGGACAGAGGGCTGGACACAGCTAAATACAGTGATAACCACATTGCTCTGTGTGCCTCTGGCTATAGAAACCGATGTGCCTTTACTGTTCCACTCCAGAAGGCAAACTGGGCTCAGCAGAGCCTTTGACCTTTTGAAAGCATGAAAATCCATAGGGAGCTGAAAATTATTCCTTTTTTGTTGAACTGCTTAAAATAAAGTGGCCTATGACCTCTTGAAAGTATGTCTGACTCTGAGGGACTAGGGAGAGACCAAATGAACTAGACCATAGCAGGACCCAGAGGTGAGCACAAACTCAAATTTGGAGGCAAACTCCATAGATCAGACTATATTGTGAAGTGGGAGGTGGTGATTTCAAGCAACTAGTCTTGCTTTCCACTGGTTGTATAAATTTGTGCAGTAATTCCTCTGTGAAGAGAAGGGAAGATGTGTATAGCATATTTGTAAGGACAACCTCAATTCTAATTTAAAGCTGCTTAAGAATAATGTAACCTGAAAAAAGACAGTTTTTTTCATTCCTCCATACATTCTTCTACTACTATACAAATTTACACCAAGAATGAACATGTCTTCCCTAACTCCATGTACATTCTGACAGATTGTGCTTGAGTCATGGCTTAATTGTCCCTATTATAAGGACCATAACCTTTTCTATATTTTCACTATTTCCTGATGAGGATTCTTATGGGTTTTTTCCTCCTGAAAATACTCATCAGCATCATCTCTGAAGGATGGACATTGGAGGTAGGTAAAGTTTTCAATAATGCTTTCACTAGCATAGCATAGAAAGGTAATAACTCTTCTCTGATTCAGTTGTTCTCCTTGGGCATCCTAGAATCTTATTAGCCATTTTTTCCAACAGCTTTGCCCTGATGCTTGTGTTCAGCTGACCTTGGGTGTGATCTGGAAGCCACCCTGAAGAACTCTTGCTCTCCAATATGTAATGACAGTTTGATAAGTTTGGCTTACATTCCTCGATCTTGGACATATGCCTTTGTTTTTGGCTGTGCTGAAACACATTGTTCAATAGTTCCCAATTCTCTGATAAATACTCTTCAGCTTGCACTGCTTTAGCAAAATCAGAAGCATTCAGATGGATCTCAGTTGGTAAGCGAGTCTCACTCGAACAGCTTGCAAAAAACACGTTGTGTTTCTTCTGCTGTTTGGCTACTCCTGTTCTGTCTCTACATCTTCTCTCCATCTTACCTGCTGGAGCCCCACATTGTATACAAGTAATTACGTAGCTATTCTGTTCTGCTATCAGCAAATACATTTTAATTGGACTAGAGAGCAAGAGAGACTGATTGTGGGCTTTGAGTCTGTTGTATTTCCTTGCCATATTAAAACCTGTTATTTTAGATCCCCTGGTCAGAATCAGAAAAGCAAGAACTGAAAGCTTGTAAACCAATGCAGATCTTGCTTCCTAAGACACAGATTAGAACATATTCTCCCTCATCATGCATAAGTGAGAAAAGCAGTGATGATTGTAAAGCAAACGCTGAGGGGAAAATGGCTCATAGAATAATGTACAGAAAAAAAGCACCAAGTGAGTTTTAAAAAGCCCTCATGTTATGACTGGCCAACAAGGACTGTACAACAATTTGTTCAGACATTTAATGTCAGGAAAAAGAAATTGTTCCTGCTTCAGGATATTTGCCATTTTCTTTACAATAGTGAAATACTGTATACAGCTCTAAATGTTTTGGAATCTAATCTCATCACGTCCATCAAATGACCATGCTCGAGGTATTTATTGATGAGGCTGGATAAATCCTAGCTGAAGAGAACACCACTTGTCATGGAGTGAGTAAAATCCTGGGCATGATGCCAGACTCTCAGGGACAATTTTGCCTTGATGGCATATAGTGATTTATACTTGTCTTTGCTTCCATCACTGAGTGCTAGAACAGGGACAAGGGAGGAAGGAGGAAAGCAAAAGCACTGTATTCTCACAGGGATGTTATTTACTTAAAAATTAAAATCTTCTCATTGCCTCACCATTTTCTGGAAAAAAACAAAAGTAGACTCCTAACTTCACTTGAAATGATACAGTTTGTGCTAAACAGGAATAGAATATGATGGTTGTGATGACTCTTTCTCACTCTAAATTATTTTTTTTCATGCTGAAATACTCATAATCCTGTGACAACAGAAGCTAGTTTGTTAAATAATCTTAGACTGGACTGCTGATAAATAGATTGAGTTATTGGTAGAGTTTTTCTTGCTCCTCAGTGATGTTTTGTTTCAGTGAGCAAAAGTTCATTTTCCAGTCTGCTTTCAGTGAATCATAGAGAAGTCTATACACTTTAAAGATGGAAAATGACCAACACATAGAAGCCTTTTATGACTCTCAATAAAGCTTTTTGTTTTGCTAGCTTATTAAAATGAATTTTTGCATTTGGGAGCTGACTGATTTGTGCAAGGAGCAGTAGTTTCTACCTATTCCCTATAGTTTCATAGGAAAATAGCATTCCCAGACAAAAGTTGAGTCAGAAGAGAGAAATGACTCATTCTTTATACCATTCCCCTCTGACATTACTTCATGAAGAATCAAGAGGTTTAGTCTGAAGTATGACTGTTGTATAAGAATGCAGAAGGTTTACATTAGGGGAGAATGGGACAAGAATTTGGAAGGGAGGTCCATTGAGGGTTAATAAATAGACAAACTGCATCAGGCTGAACAAATCCCCTGAACTGAAAATAATTGAAGGCTGGGAGAGTATGTGGAAGAGGTACATGCCTGTCCAGTCATTGATCTTCCTTTGGCTTTTCATTATGGTCACTCCTGGAGGCACAGTACTGAGGTAGACCCTTTTTCAGGGGGGTAGGGAAGACTGAAAACCAGAACTTTGGGATTAAAAATCCAGAAAGAGTCCAAGACTTCTTGTTTTATGGTTTTGTGGCCAACCTTCTGCTGGCATGGAGAGGAAGAAAAGAAAAGGAAGCAATGTATTTTGAATACTTGAGACTCATAATGCTGAAACTGTCTTTTAAGGTCTTTGCCTTTTAGTGTATTTGGTTTAACAGAACATAAGTGTAAGTAAAGCTGAAGATTTGTGGCTTGTTATTGTAATTAAATCTGAGGAAAGAGGAAGGTTCAAGGTGTCAGCTGAGAAGCTCATCCTGAGACAATAATGCAGGAACCACCAAACTCAGGTAGATATCTGAAAATGTGCTTTTACCTCAAATTGCCAGTTTTGTTGGCAATAAGCTTTGGCTTCATACATATTGTGGACTTAGATCTGAATGAATTTGGCAAATTAAATCTGAATATACCTGGTAAAACTATTCATAGAGAATTTTCTTCTTTCACATCCCTTCACATGGGAGAACTCTTCCCAAGAGCATCACTTGAATTACCTCTTATTGGTTTCTTAATCAGGCTGGTCATCAAAGCTGTGGCTTGTAAACCCAAAGCACCAGTGACTCCTGTGATGAGATAATACTGTCCAGATATATTTAAGGTGGCATTGCTAACAGCAGAACTAAATTCTGTGCTTTCCTGAATCTTTCAGGATACTGTCATGGATTCTCCAAAGCACTGAAAGTGAAAGTGGTCTTCCTGTTATATAAAGAAGTCTTCGTTTTGGGAGTTCAGTAATTGTGAAAGAGTATTCAGCAAAAATTCTTCATCTCAGGATGGTACAGAGAGTTGGAAGAGTGGTATTAAGCTGAGATGGCAATCTCAGGTAGAAATTAAGGGGGAGGGAGGCAGATAATATCACAACATTGTTTTGTTCATTTGTGATATAGGCCTCTATTCAAAACATATCTTTTTAAATCTAATTTTGTTTTCACACTGAAGTTAAGCAAGAGAAATTGGAAATCTGTGAACTGATACCACAAATCCTGCATTAGAGTCTTGGCAATGTAGTGTCACAAAGAAGGTGACAACACACCATCAGACTTGTGACACTTTTCTATTCATGATGTCCTTCAGTAGCTTTATTTCAAGGAGTTTTCAGTGGAGAGTCACATACAAGGACTATAAAGGAGATGGCAGGACCCAAGACATTTCAGCCTCTCTCCAAGGAAAACAGACCTAGCAGCATGGTCTAGATACTGTCCCTATTTTCATCAATTCCCTAGCAAGTTTGAGTCCAGATATAAGTGTCCCAGATATCAGAAAAATGGATCTAAGGCCTCAGAAACCTTGCCTGAACAGAATCCTGTCAGTCTTTCCAATAAAGTTCCTGACCGGGGAACTTTCTTAGAAGACAGCTTACAGGAACAGCCTATGCTTACTACTTGCACATGGTATCAACAAGTGCCAGCTCTAATCACATAGGGGTATTCTATCCATTTTTACCAAGGGTATCTGCTTCCTTTTTAGTCTTTTCACTTTCTACATAAAGTAAGCACAGCACTGGTTTGACATTTTTCCAAGGTGGCTTAGCCAGTTTACCAACTGTGCAGAGGTCACACTGTAACCCATTCAAAACTGGGTATGTAAGAACTTTGAGGCAACTGCGTTCACTCTATATTAGTAATGAAAGGGAATTTCTCTGGGCTCAGGAGCTAGCCTGGGGTGAGCTCTGTGGCATCTAGGTCAGTCTCTAGTGTTGTCTGACTTGAAGGTCTGGATGCTGACTCTATGTTGGAAAATATCCTGCTGGTTTTGCATTTGTTTTTGGCATTTCTCAGATTCTCTAGGAAGACAGTTCAGCAAAATTATTCTGAAAGCCAATAAAAAGAAGCTGAAAATGTTTGTGTTTGGTTTTTTTTTTTTTTTAGCACACTAATATATCACCAGGATACCATTAGAATCTAGACATTGATGCATTTCCAAATCGAGATCCTTTTCTCTATACAAACACTTCTGTTAAATTTTGCTGTTAAAGTTATCTTTTGTTGTTAAGGTTTCTTTTATGGACCACTAGTGGTTGCTACTGATCTCCTGAGGATGTTAATCTAGTGAAACTTGGAATTGCTGTTTTGAATTTCTAAAGACGGGCAAAACAAAACTGCTGTGTTACATAATCTGTGGTTGGATCTACTTGACTTCTAATTGGCCATTGTGCTCTCTGTATCAGCAGATGTGGAGGGTGATTAGCATGAACCACTTTCTGGGTTAGTGAACCTTTGGAAAGCTCAGATTCAAAACAGGACAGAAATACAGCAACACATCACATAGGATCAAGAGGGTCCTATAATGACTCTTCAGGTCACCAGATCCTCTACCTGGACTTACCCTAGGTTCAATCCCTATGTGAAAATGTTGATGAAGCTACTTTCTTTTTTTTTTATGGCCTAGAAATCTGACCAGAACCTTTCTTGTCATTTTATTCCCATTTTCACAACTTTTCTAAGTATAGAACTGTCATGAAAAAACAATCATCTAGGCACAACTAATAAGGAAATGAGTGGTATGCTAATTGTTTTACCACATTTGCTTTCACGTCCAGCATTTGAGGTAGGTACCTGGATTTAGGACAGGCCTCAGCTCCTGTTTGACACTTACTTCTTCAAGAGCACAATTTTAACAATGTCAAGAGAAGGTTGCAGAGCCCATAGAAGTATCATCTGTGAGATGTTATAGTATTTTCCACTTGTAGATTATAAGTGTATGTATCCTGACAATGCCTTTGTCATTTTAATAATAGTTAATGTAGTGATTTGAAGAAAAGCAGTTTAGTTCTATTAGGCACACTAATTATACACTTTTGAAAAGGCTCTGATAGTACATAGGACAAAAGAGTTATAAAATGGTTATAAAAATCCTTGAATTGAAATTTTCCAGTAAGTGATTCAAACTGATAGTCCTAATTCAACCAGGACAAATAAATCCAGTAAAAATATATATGACCTAAATTATGTGAATAACACTTACTATAGGCTCTGAGAAGGCTCTGAATATAAACATTGATAACCACTTTTTAAAAGACTAATTCAAAACTGCAGAAGAAAATGTTTTTATTTTTCTCTCCAAATTAAATTATGTCATTAGCAGAAAAATAGTCTCTAGAAATATAAATTACGTGTTTTTTTCTTGAAAGAACTTTATTGGAAAAAATAAGGAAGCTGCCTTTACTAATATTTATCTGATTTTTTTTAAGCAACGTGGAACTATATCAAATAGCACGAGCAAGATAATGTGTAAATATTGTTTTTAGAATTGTTACCAATTGTGAGTTGGTTTGTGGTTTGTAAGTGCTATTGATGCTCTCGGAGGTGCTGTGTCCCTTCCATTACTGATACGAACGTTTGTGGTACGGTTGGCAAGATATTAGTTCTGAACGTATATCAGTGCTTGCTGTTTAGGACAGCATGTCTACGTGTGTGTTTGGGAGGGTGGAGGAGAGTCTATGGTCATCGCTGTTCAGGTGAAAGCAGTATAGTAGCAGTCTGCTTCTGACAGGGGTTTCAGAATTGGAGGAGTAGGTTGAATTTCAATAGGCTGGAGCTGATTCTAGAAGCATTTTGTGTATCCTTATGAAAATATCTTCAATACAGATTTAGGTGAAGCTGTCTTCTCGGGTTTGCTATCTTGAGTGAGTGCAGCCACACAGTGAAATAACACTTGAGTAGCACATAGCATTTGCATTAGCAGCACGGAGTAGTGCACAGATTGATCTGCGCTATCTATGCTATTAGACTGCAGTAAAGTTATTTAAAGAATCAAAGCTGATAGGAGCCTTAGTGGTAGGCCAGACCCCATTGTGCTAGGCATTATAGAGAATAAAAGATGATCCTGCCCTAAATCTTTCAGCATAGTGCTTGGAAGAAGCAATCCTGTGTAACTCAAACAGCTTTCTCAAAGTGCAAGGTTCTTTTTTCTGAATGTGAACAGAGAATGTATATATCAATACAAGCTGATATCTGAGTGAGTTTATCTGAGTATCAAGAGCTGTCTCAAAGCAAGAGACGCATATCATAGCAAGTGGCATATATCATAGCAGATTACTGCTTTACATGCCTATATTTAAGAACACGTGAGTTTACATAGCATTTTCAGTTTCTTAAGCTGTGCAAAGTCACCAAAACAGGAGGAGGGGGTTTAGGACTACTCTGTCACAGCACTATAACTGTCAGTGTAATATGGATATATTTTTTTTTAAGCTACGTTTTATTACATAGTTCAATTGGAAGAAGAGGTGTCTGTTGGCTCTTGCATGTCTAGAAGTACAATAAAGTAGCATTGCCTCGAAAAAAAATGTATAAGAATGTTACTGGCATTTTTTTGTCCTTTATAAAATTAGTTCTGAATTATGATAGCTATGTTTTCACCTGCCTCTAATCAATGTAAGACAAAACATATGGGTAAGAAATTTTTAATAGAAAATATGCAACATTATGCCAATGATCTTACAGTATTTTCAATAGAATAGCTTGTAGGCCATGTCAGATTCTCTTTGTTTTGTGAAGAGAAAAAAAAATGGTGCTTGTGTTATCTTCAGGCCATGTTTAATATTACTTTGCTGCCTTTTTTTTTTTTTTTTTTCACCAGAAGATGAATCCTTAATAGTTGCAATATCTGATACCCCACAGTAAAAGTTTTGTGCCACCTTTACTGCATGTCACATTTAAATTTAAGGCAGCAGGCTGAGACTTGACAGATGGTATTGCTTCCATGCACTGCTAGGCTTGTTGCTCCTGAGGTTCCAGCCAGTGGCATGTGCAGATGTTCCTTCCTGTCTTATTGTGAATAAAGCTAGTTAGGGCTTTGAAACTGCTGATACATACTTGTGGGACCCTCCTCTCCTGTATGCTTTCTCTAATGTTTAATATTCCAATTATCAGCCATTCTGAAAGGCTAGCATGATACACATGACCACTGGCTTGAAGTGAGTTTTGGCAGAGATGGGCATACTTTCATTTTAGAATTTCCTTGAAGTACTCTACGTTCTTATTCAGCTTGTGTATGGGTAGGACAACATGATAGGACTATGGAAGAAAAAATGTCATTTGCTTTTCAGAAGAGGACAAAGTAAATTTAAAACAAACTAAACAAAACCAAACAAAAAAACCTCATAAAGAGGGATTTTGCCCAGGCTTTACTGACTCTTTCCCTTTGCCTGCAATAAAGGTCATGAGATTCCACTATGTTACACTACTGGTAAGTGTTCAGAACCTGTGTATCTAGCCCCATACTGGCTTACTGAGGATTAGAAGGGAAGAACATTCCCACTATAATTACCCAGTCCACTTCCTACAAAATTTCTGCTTAGATTTTATATTCAGGTTCTCCTTGTGCCTAAACCTCCTTAATTTTTGTGATATAATGTTTGAGAAATGTCACAATTTGAACTGATTAAGCACCAAGAATCATGGATATAGCTACAGTATTTTTAAATTCATTTGAGTGGTTGGTTTGAGACTGTGGCCAAAGATTTGTTTTTTACTTTACTAAAATTCTCCAATCTTGTGGTGCTGGAATTAACAATAAATCAGGAAAGCGGTCTAGGTGGAGAGAAGGAACAATAGGCATGAGGACAGTAGCCTCTCATTGCCTTCAGATACTTCCCAGGTGGATAACAACTCCAGATTGGATGAAGCGCAGTTTCTTATGAACTATGGGTTATGATAACTTTGTTAAAAAATAGTAAGAATGCCCATTAAGAAAAGAATTCTTTGTAACTAGCAATTTGGAATAAAGTAATCAAGATAAGCTGCATCTTTATTTTGTGTCCCTTGCAGTTCTGCTTTCTTCTCCCTTCCTCAACCTCTTAGAGCAAATGGGATATATACACTTTAAATTCTGCATCCCGTTCCTGAAGTCTAAAACTTGGAGAGAGATTTGTTATTACACATTTACGTGGTATAAAATGTTGATGTAGGACCAGCACAGAGAATGAGAGCTTTCTGCTAGATAGAGAGTGATTCAAATAAAAAATGTAGTAATTCAACTTCAGTCATTGTAGTGAGTCACTGTCCTGAAGACTTTATGTTCTGACACAGTAGTGGATTAAACCAGACTCTTCCATCTTTTCTTCATGCACGACAAGTCATTTGGAAGAACTGTGCGGCTGGCAGAGAAGAGGTGTGAGCATGTCTATCTCCTTGACAGGCCTGACACTCTTCCAGCTACATTAGGTAAAATTAACTGATTGACTAGGGGCAACTTCTAGTTTGTGCCAGGACAAGGAAGAACACCTTGAGCATCATTTACCTTCATTTTGTTTTCCGTAGGCCTTATAGTATGTAATTGTGTTAAGGGTAAACATATTTGCTGGCAAAACAATTGTTTTTGTTTTCTTCGCATGTAAATATGTGCAGAAATTTGTGAAACACTTATAAAGATGTCAAACTGTAGGATTTACTGATAAAACAATGTGGTAGCTGGATTTCAATGCAATAATGTAATGACTATCACAGTTTAATTATGCCACATACTTTGACATAAGAGGTTTGCCTGTGGGAATCAGTGAAGTTCCTTGCATCTCTATACTTCCCACATGTTCACAAATTTCTAATCTCATCCGAGGGTATGATGAAGAATTTGTGCTTTCCTACGAAATTTCAGAAACTGGCCACTACCCAATATAGGTTATCAGACTAGATTCATGCTTTGACTGTATTGGATATTACATGGCTTCTTAGGATAAGTTTATTATTCTTTTCTCTGACTTCCTATGTATTGGGATGGTGGAGCTTTCATCCTGTGATTGTGCTTGAAATTCAGTAGTCTGAATATTGTTGTCTTTGATCTGGAATGTCAAAATTTGTATTCTTGATAAACTCTTGGCTCTACACTGGTATTAAGACCAAAAAGGAAGAATACAGCTATTTTTATGTCCATATATGGTGCAATCTAAGAGAGATTTTTGAACTTCAGAATGGGAACATAGGATTTTAAAAATGAGCACAGAGTCGTGCTGTAGTGAACTTTAGGGTCCCTCATGAGAACATTGCAGTTGCCACATTACAAAAGATATTGTCTTTCATGTTCACTGTCCTTGCTTTGGTAGAGGACTGTAATGCTGTCTGAATAGAAGAGTGGAAGAAGAAAAGCCATTATAATATGCAAGCAATACTTTTCCTCATACCAGTTGGCTTAGGCTCTAAAAGACATTTTATTCATGTGCATTCCTTTTAAAACCTCACTGAAGTTCTGAACTCCCTCATTTCTAGTGGCAATGAATTCCGGTATTGATATAAAAGCTTTTATTTATTTAGTAAGGCTTTTCTGCTTCACCTGTCAAATTTTCTAGCTGTATCGTGAAAAATATAAGCAAAACATGTCAAATGGACTTTGAAAAACACACTTTCTTAAAAAAAAAAAAAAAAAAAAATCCAAATTTCAGTGGCCTTTATTCTTCATCCTGAAAGTTAAAGTAGGAGCTGTATGCTCAGCACTTTTCAGAATTAAACCACTGCTTTAGATGCCTAAGTATAGATGTAGAATGCTAACTTCAAGTAGTTGCTTTACAAATTCTTGGCTTTGGTTACAAATATGAGTGAACATAGGTAATAGCAGAAGTATACCACATCATGCCAGAGTCTAAATAATGCAAAGACCTGTGTGATAATAGATTAAAATCTATTACGAAAGCATGAAGGAATTATTATAATTTACCCTATACTAAATGACTGAATAACACATGAGGTCATAGGTTAAATAAATACTTTTTTACAACTTAATAAATATTTGGCTTTGGAGCACATAAAGGAAGAGGGAGGACTTGGAACTTTCTTATTGGGACTGATGGAGGCAAATTAAGGCATCATAGAAGTTACCAAATGGTGGCAATAATGGGCCTTTCCCTTGGCCACTGGTTTCAGTTTGGAAGATAAGCTCACCTGTCTTGGGAATCATGCTAGTATACTAGATGGTGAAATGTGGCTGCTGAATGACTGGCAGATGCTCTGCATGCTGCTGCCCAAGCTCCAGGGAGAGTTATCCGCAGTCATGTGAAATGACAGAGCAGATCACTTGATGCAGCAATGGCTTTTACACTGGATGAATCCAAGTTATTGCCATATTCAACCGTCTCCAGGTTTGCTTGTGAAATCAAACTCTTCAAACTCTTCAACTCAATCAAACCTACCTGAAAGGAGGTTGTAGCGAGGTGGGGGTCAATCTCTTCTGCCAAGTAGCAAGCAATAGGACGAAAGGAAATGGCCTCAAGTTGCGCCAGGGGAAGTTTAGGTTGGATATAGGGAAAAACTTCTTCACCAAAAGGGTAGTCAGGCACTGGCATAGGCTGCCCAGGGAAGTGGTTGAGTCCCCATCCCTGGAGGTATTTAAAAGACCGGTAGACGTGGTTCTTGAGGACATGGTGTAGTGGTGGGCTTGGCAGTGCTAGGTTAACAGTTGGACTCAATGATCCTAAGGGTCTTTTCCAACCTTAGCGATTCTGTGATTCTTCTTCCTCCCCACCTGGGGCAGCAGTGAGCACAATGCACCTGTCCTGCAGTTGCTTCAGTCCATGCGGGTCCCAAGGGATGCCTGTTCCTCTGCTACTCTCAACTGCCCCATTACCTCTTTCTTTTCCCTGTGCTAATACTGCTGCTGTCGGGATCACAACTTAATCAAAGAACTGGTTGAATAGCTGGAGATAGTAGGTTGATAACTACTTCTTATAACGATGGTAATTTTTACCAGTTTACAGTGGCAGAAATTCATAGACCAACCCTATCCTCAGAGGGCTAGGAGTAATTCAGCTATTAAGTGAGGGAACTCTAATTTATTAGCAGAGGTGTTTTGATGGCAATTTACATGGTTTCATTATTGTGAGACTTGAAGAAAAATAGTTAAAATGTGGTTGAAAGATGGAAAAAAACCAAGAGAAATCTTAAACTATAAAATCATCTTGGAGATGGCCATTTAAATGCATTTTTCTACAAGAGTAAATTAAAAACAAAATAAAGGTCTGAAGGTTGACACAATAAATCACAGAAGAGAACTAATTCATTAGAGCCTAAAAAAACTTTTAAAAAACGGAAATTCTGTCCAAACACCATTAGTAGATTGGAGCACAAGTTATGACACAACCTGAAAATAGTATTTATTAAAGGATAGGAAGATAAATACAAACAATAAAGTGCTCTGAAGATATGATGTAAGGTAACTGAATACATAAACAGAAGCTTCTACCCTAGTAGCAGATGACCTAGAGAATTCTCTCTATTGCAGAAAATATTGAGGAAATTGCTCATTTAAAAGCCTTTTTTTAAATAGAGAAGTTTAGTATGGCCTCAACTGAAGATAAAAATTTTGGAATAGAGTTCACGTCTTTTTATGTATTTGCAGTTTGGTCTGCTCCTTGTCTGGCTCAGGATTGCTTGGCGGTTTTTTGGATTGGGGTGATGGCAGTTTGCTGATTTTTAATTTTATTTAAGTACCTATAGTAATAATCAGAATATAGGGGGAAAATGAAAACACCAGAATCAAATTATGTTCACAGAAGAATTTTGAACAGATGGACAACAACTGAGAAGTTTGGATCTATAGTCCAAAATCTGTGATGATTTAGGATATTATTTTGTTTCCAGTCAGTCTCTAGATCTAAAGCATGAAAAGAAATGGCAGATATGGGTGAGGAAACATCATGCATCCACAAAAACAACTGTGATCAAAGACTTGAACTTGCCAAAAAAAAAAAAAAAAAAAAATCCCCAACTGTTCAGACTCTGAAACTGAATCTATTTAAGGACAGAATTGTTTAAAGACCTGAAGTCTGCTTTGAGCCCAGAGCCCATCTTTGAGTGGGAAGTTGGATTGGATGACCTCCAGAGGTCCCTTCCAACCTAGAAGTAGGCACAAAGAGGTACATTTTACCCTGGACTTGTGCCATATGAACTCAAAGACATTGCAGCTCCCCTGGAAATGTCTCTTTGTATGGTACAACTTGCCACGCATAAGCGTCCCTCTCAGGGAGCATGCTGACTGGTGTGTATGTTGGCAGTTGGCCCGATCCCCCCAGCAAGGCAGCACAGGGTGGGTAGGGTCCCAAGATGGCTGGATGTACAGCCAAGAGCCACGAAGATATAAAAGTGAGGATGGATGGGTTAGGATTTGGATTCCCACTCTGCAGCAGATGCTTTGCAAGTGAACCACTGAGCTTGTGCTCAGTAGGAGTCTTGAATGCTATTTAATCTTCCTTTATTTGGGAATTAAGTATGATGAGTTGGTGTGTTTGTAACTGTCAGTGTGTTCACCTACATGGGTATTGTATCTGTTTTTGAAGAGTAAGCCAAGATGAAATCATCTTCCTTTTTGAATAGTCTGGGCAAAATTGTTTAAACCAGCCCTTGGTTTTTAATGACACTCTATGTTCATTAGGACAATATCTAAATCTGCTTGAAACTTGGCTTGTTGTAGTCCTCTTTGCATTGCTTGGTGCCTAGCAACCATCATCAGGGTCAGTATTTTCATCCACTTTCCCTTTGAAGTGTTTTCCAGTTTCTTCTAGCTAGGGTATGAAATAAAAACACCCTGAGAGACACTTACTGCTGTATGTAATGGCAATAGCTGATTTTATGTACCTCAGGGCAAGCTTACTGTGGTAGGAAGCCCTCCAAACCATTCTTTACTATTCTAATATTATGATTTGGAATCCTTGACTTTAATCTCTTGGAAACCCTTCCCATGCATGTGGTAAGAAGATGCAAGAATTTGTGTGCTCTGTGTCACTTAGAAAAAAAACCACAGGTCATCTGCAGGGAGGAAGAGAAATCAAAAAACAGTCCAAAAGGTTCATTTTCCCAAAGTTGTTCTTCAAATGTGTTATCAAGAGAAACAGTCTTGAATGCTTTCTAAATAAGCAGACAGCTTGCAGATACAAACAGTTTTTCATCTCCGTGCTGTTCAGACAATAATCCTATTTTCTCAATATTAATAACTGCAGGGGCTTTAGGGGAAAATCTACTCTTGCAGCAGATGTTAAACTAAAACTGCATAGCCTAGACTTTGTGCAAACTATTTACTTTCTTTGCCAGGTTTCAGTTGGAGGGTGTGCTGTTCAAGTATCGTGCTTTTTTTCCTCTATTAGGAAGGTATTGTGCCTGCATTACATGAGACTTGTATACATATTTGCAAGTGCCATTTGTCTATTGCTTAAGGCTGCTTTCCTCAGCAGTGGCTTAGCATGATTATTTCTCTCGGCAGTAAAGCAAAAGAAGGAAATAACAACTATGTTTGGTGCTTTCTTTTAAATCAAGTAGCTTTAAAATTGACCATCTACATTTCTAGCTGTAGCATTTAATTTCTTTACAGTATAATAGCTCAGCTAGGGTATGCTGGAGCTTGTAGTTCACATAGGTTCTGCAGAGGCAGTTCAGGCCACGCAGCAGAACTCGCAGTTCACTTGGACAACAGCAATGCTTGCTTTAATGAAAACACAATTAAAACCAGGCAGGAGCCTCTGGACTCCTACTATAAGTTATTTAATTACAGTTCATGGAAAGCTAGTGAGATGAGATCATTTCTGCCCATATGAGACTCTTATGGTGATGAGCTATTTGTGAAGATGAAATGGTTTACAATAAAAAAAAAAAAGCCCCAGTCTTGGAGCTAGATCCTCAGACTGTGTAAACTGGTGTAACCCCACAGATTTCAATGGGACTAGGTTATAACTCTTTGAAAACATGGCTGTCATGTTAAAAACAAACTTAACTGTGGTGAGGGTGGGGAAAAACCTACCTATAAGCTCCTCTTCCCTGGGCCTTTCCTTATTTTACTACTTTCCTGCAGTCTTCCCGCCTACATAGTGGCCTTTTTTCTTTAACAGTCATACCAAGGAACAAAATCTATTTGTGCAGTTACAATATATTTCAGGAGACTATCCTCAGAGACTGGTTGATGTAGCACAAACATAAACTAAGGGTGTATTACCTGAGTCATAGGAAGTATGCTGTTTGAGTGAGAAAAGATCTTCTGGAAATATCTTTCAGGTGGTGACTGAACTTTGCCTGGTGGAGGTTTGGGATTTCTTATCTGATTGCCTCACCGTCCTGAAACATTGAACTCCAAACTGGGGTTCAGTATTTTTAAAGCAAATTTAATGCTTATGGCTGTGAAATTAAATGTTATGGTTTAAAGTATGGCTGTCTTATCCAATGAGAAATACATGTATGTTATCTCTTACTGAGCCAATGGTTGTTCTGTCTCATATGCACAGACACTGTACTGCCAGTATGTATTTGTAATTCATTTGGTACTTACTGCTCCTCAGTCACATCCCAGGTAAAATTTTAAAATATTAAGCTTACGTATATTGCAGTAAAAGGTCATTTGGGACATTTGTTGTGTTTATTTCTTTGAAGTACCAGTTCTGTTTCAGAAGCACCTTCAAATATTAAAAAGCATTGATATATATTGCAAATTATATAAGATAGGTAATGATATTCCTTGATTTGCTTGCATACTTTAGTTTTGGAATGGCGCACTGTCCCAGTTTTGGCTGTAGGGGAGAAAGAATTTAACAGTAGAGGACTAGGAGATTATTCCTTTTGGCAGTTCCATAGTCTCTGTGTTCCTCAGTGCACGAGGAGCAAGGAATTAGGAACACCATCATCAGAGTGTGCTTGTTAAAATGATGAATGGAAGGAAGGTAGTTGAATTTGCCTGAGGTGGCATCATCGTATTTGCCATCATATTTCTCAGATGTGCCAGCTTTTTACTTGGGACACCTAGATTCTTGTGGTAGCCTATTTTGTACAGAGATGCAGGAATCAAGGCAGCAGATGAGAATTTTTTGATAGAAGCCTCATTTTTAAGACAGAGGTCCAGCAATGTGTCCTCTAACTCTGATCCAGCCTGGAGAAACATGAGTTTCCAACATATAGGTTGCATAAATGTCAGACTGGAATTTTCTGATCAGTGCATGTGTCGGAATAGGCACTTTTTATAGCAATGTACATTACCAGTTTCTGCAGGAAAAGCTTTTCAGGTTTAGAGTGGAATTTACAGTTAAGATGAGAAAATACACAACCTGAAATGGCCACTGAGAGCTCGGTGTCCAGGGTGCTCACTTGATGGGGTGATTCAGTTTCAAGTCTTCAAACAGCTCAGCAACTTAAGTGATGCCTCCTCTACCCAGCAAATACTCCAACTACCAGGTTACAGAATCATTCTTGGCTTTTTACCTGTCAGAGATATTCTTGGTGAACATAATCAAATACAGTGTGGAAAAAGTGAGAGGGACTGAATCCATGTCCACAGTTAGGACAACCACTGAAGATGGGCAAAAGAGATTCAAGCCTGGTCTGTAATGAGTCAATCATTTATACATAATGAGGTATCTCCAACAGGAAACCTTGGGAGAGAATAATTCTGTAATCTAGTTGCTAAGACATTCTTTTAAAAAACTAAGATTCACATCCTTAAATAAGCAGAGTAAAGACCTGTACTGGGATTTTCCAAACCCAAGATGAATGCTGTAATCAGCTGCAGAGCTACTGGTTATGCAGCAGGTAAGGGCTCTCTGTTTTCTCTTGTAGACTCCAGAACACCCTCATCTGTAAAAAGAATTTGTTTCACTTAATTTCAAACTCTTGCATTAGGAAACTAGGGACTTATTTCACGCTTAGATTCAGTTGTTTGGGTCTAGGTGGGGCATTACGTGGTGCCTCAGTGTTAAAGATGGTAGATGGCTCCACTTCATTTTATATGTATGTTCTTCTGTTGCTGCTGTTTCATTATGACCCTCTGTGGACAAAGGATGTGCATCTATATACCAAACTACTTGTAGCTGGCTTCTCTTTGCAGTTCCCCATATAAATGGTCAGAAAGAATGATGAAAGCCAGTAATAACAGCAATACCGTTTGCATTATTAAACTGCCTTCACTGTTTTGAAATGCCTCAAATGTATAGCAAGAGGAAAAAATTCAGAAAAAGGCCTGTGTATGTTTCACCGGGATGTTTCAATTACTTTAACCCTTATTTAATGAACTACACTAAACTAAGTGCTTAAAAGCGTTATAAATAGTCAGAAATATTGTAAGCAGCCTTTTTGAACCCAAAGCAGGCTAATGAGAAACATTGATTTAAAGGAACCGAATAATGTTGGCTCAAATTAGTAATGAGACAAGAGACCATTTTACTGCTTCAATAGCTTGTGTGAAATGAATTGGTGGCCCCAGTCCAGTTTCTAGTAAATGTTTCGCTGCTACAGTAATAGTCTCTCTATAAATCACCAGTAGTGCTCACATCAGAAAAGTCACCACTAACAGTTGACCATAATTGGCTGAGTGAACATGTTCACACAGGATTGTCCTCAATGCCTTTCAAAGGAGTTTCTCTTTGCTAATGTTAAAAAACATAGGCAAGGAATTTGGGGGGTTTTGGTGAGCATTGGTGCAGATGTTCTTTGGGTAAAACCCCTTGATTTCTAATTCTGTAAAAGTTTCATTTTTGTCCAAACTAAAATTCAATGAAAATGGAGGAATGTAAAGAAAGGCGTTGGACTATACAGTCCTGACTTTCTCCTGCTGCCTTTTCAGTACTGCGGACAATAGTATCAGTAGTAATTCTATGTCTGGGTGTTTACAGAAAATGTAACCTGCAATTCTTTACTTTGCTCTAACACTCGCTGGTGTTTTCTCTACCTTTAATACAGTAAACCTGTTGTATGCTCTGAGTTGTTCTGACTTGGCTGCTATTTTAAGTTTTCCTTATGAGACATACTGTCTTGCCTGCTGTCCTATTGCTTTGCCCTAAGGAATCTCCACAATATGTTCCTCTTAATGGGAGCTAGTAAGATATGCTTGGTCAAGCTGCCAGTTTGTGAGCAAAAAACCTCTTCAGGGTCTTAAAAATCTGACATCTGTGTAACAGTGCTGGTATAAGATCCACAGGGCTGTGTTATTAGAGCACGTAGGACAGCCATTACAAATAGGTGAATCAGTCCAGTTAAAATTAGAACTGACTCTGTTCTTTACCAAGTCCTTGAACTAAACCTAGATCAGATTACTTTTGAAGTAACTGTCAAATCTCTCACAGGTTTTTAATTGGAATCACTCATTCAGGAGTCTGATCTTTCAATTTCGTTAAGCTCTTAAAGTTGATCCACTTTTGTTCATTTTTATGCACTCTGCGGTTCCTTGTTCTTGTGATGTCCCTTTGTGCAAAATCCACGTGATGGAACGGTAGCTATGACAGTCAGACCAGACTTGGGAGGGACCAGAAACTTCCCCATGGAAAACAAAGCAAGAAACATATATTCCCACATCTGCTCTTGAAAGACTTCCTTCTGTATTAAAAGACCAAAGAGGTATGGTAAAGGTTTGGGTAATCAGCCATTTGGTGTACTTAACAACCTCAAGCCTCCAGTGGTTTGACCATCACTGTTCAGAGTTAAAAAGGCTTTCCTTGTTTGAGTGTCCTATGCATATCTAGCAGCCAGTCTCTTTTTTAGTGTGCTTCAGACACAGTAGTATGCTATTATCATTAGCGGACAATTCCCTTAAAGGTCAGATGAAGTCAGAGAAGCATATTCCTCAGTGATAATAAAATAAAGCCAGAGCTGACACTTCAACAGTGCCAAGCAAAATGCAGTCTCCTTGTGTGTGCATGCATGCAATCAGAAAGCCAGTCTCTGCATTCTTTTAGAGCATCATAATAACTTCATAAAGAGTCGGTTCCACAGTGAAACATAATATTGACTCTTGAAGTGAGATTTGTGTCTGGTTTTCTTGAAACACTAATTAATAAGTGTCAGTGATCCACATGCTGCGGCCAGGAAACTGTGGCAGTAAAGCCCATGCCGGTTGCATTTGTATAATCTTTTTGCTTATGGCAGATTACAAGAATGAAATCATTGGAGATATCTGAAGACTAATTCATTAGGAAGTAGTTGGGTAAAATTATAGTACTTCTTGTTTTGCCTCATGCTACTTTATTTCCATATGTTGTTCAAGACAATTAGTGAGTAAGACTTCGGAGTGGCGTGACAGATGATGGTAGGGATGGTACGCTGATTAGGTTATTTCAGTATTTACTCTACAAACATATTTACCCTAATTGGGACAGCCAGGTAAAAATCAGAACAAGCAGAAAAAAAAGAATGGCCCAATGGCACTCCCTCCACAGCAGAAGCTTAAAGGTTGGATTTTGGAAGGCTGTTTTCTCACTCAGCACTGCTGATCATGAAGTCCTAACTGGAGTAAACCACAGCAATCTAACTCAGTCATGTCTACTGGGTTATACTGTAGCCCATAATCTGGTTATGAGTTAAAAACCATGGGAGTCTCCTGCAATGTAGAAGAATGAAGCCTAGGAGGTGCACAGAATTGGACATGAATTGCGCACCAACTGTACAGAAGCACCAGCGGAGCAGAAGTAGTCATGCGGTGGTTCTCACACTGGAGGTAGGTTAGCAGTTGTGTGCCCATTGACTGTTTAAAAAGAAAAGAAAAACTATTTACTTTATTCTAAAGTTTGTTTACATTCCCTGGAGCGATAGTTAATATTATCTGCATTATTATGATGATAGCGTGTACCTTGAGGTCTGTTCTCCCTTCCCACCCCCTTCTAACATATTGGCAGATAATTCTCTTTAGAAATTAAAGCTACTTCCTAATAAGACTGATCTTTGGAAACTAATGGAGTTTCTAGAACATTGATGATAAAATATATTATCTGTAGGAAGTTAACTGTCACATTATGTTCATTGGTCATTTTCAAAGTCAAGAATAAACTGTCCTATTACATATAACAAGACCTTCAACACTAAAAAGAAAATAAAAATTCTAGCAAAGCTGAAGACAGCATTGGCATAAGTCCTATGAATGTATATCATTCCTACCTCTTGACACAGATGTCTCTTATCTCACATACTTGCTTGTGACTTCCTCAGCTAGTTTCAAACTCATGATCTTCTGACTTCTGCAGCTACGTATTACTCATTTGAATCACAACATGGAGACATCTGTTCTGCTCCCAATTCTGGTGCAGATGCAATTGGCTGAATGGGACAGAAGCACACAAGATCCCCCTTCCGGCAAAATTCCATCAGGGTCCTTCCTCCTTCAGGACTCTAAGGTGTGTGAGATGATGGATGCCCACAGAAAAAGTCAGAGGGGTCAGAAATATGTGCGAGCCTGGATGATGACTGGCTGGGGGAGGTGGTCATGCAATGTAAGATATGCTTTGAAAACAGGCCTTGCAAAAGAACAGCGGGTGGAACTCAGTGAAGAATCATCGTAGTATGATGATAAATGCAGCCTGTACTCATGAGAGTTGTAAGATGCTTCTGTCCTTAACCTGGAAAGCTTGACCTTGAAAATAGACTCACAGAACAAATTAGGTTAGTAGGGACTTCTTAGGGTCATCTGGTCTAAGCCTCCTTTTAAAGCTTGAACTTCATAGATCAGATTGCTCAGTGCCATGAGCAGGTGAGTTTTGATCTTCTTCAATGATGGAGATTCCACAGCCTGTCAGTTTGACTACGTTTGTCAAGAAGTGTTTTTCCTAATATCTTATCGGAAATGCTGTGGTAAGGTTTTCTATATATGTAAAGTCTGGTCTGAGTTACATCTTGCTATGACAGAAAGGATATATATGTAGTCTGAAACTGTTGGCAATTTATTCTAATAATTCAGAACATTTCAATACTGATTTCTTTTTATTCTATTCCATTTTTTTCTGGCAAACTGTAATTACAAAAGTAGAGGAAATACTTCCATTATAAATAATTTTTAGGCACATAACATTAGGAGAGAAAGCAAATGAAGTGTCTGAACTCTTAGAAACTAGATAGCTTTTTCTTTCACTCTTAGTCTTCAACATCTGTATGTTTCTTTGGGGCACCAAAATGGAAGGTATTATTTCTTAAGGAAAAGTTTGGCTCCTTTTCATTAGCATGTTTTTTTTATGAACATATAAGGTCATGTGATCCAAAAATTGCACTAAAGAGATGAACAAAATCTGAAACACTTAGATTTAATATTTCTATGCTAATATATACCTGTGAAAATCATATTGTTCTCTGCAGCAGCAAAGTCTATATATAGAGGAAATCATTATCTGAATATCTTTTTTAATGTGCCAGGAATTAAATATCTGTATGTTTAACTCTGTTATGTAGGCAGTGAAGGACTAGAAATCAAATTTTCAATTTTTATGTCAGACTATTCCTATTCAATGGTTTTTATACCAAAGGTTTTAGAGGAATGTGTCAGTTTCAGTTGCAATCGCATATAGGTAAGAAATGCTAGAAACATTTCCTTTTTTTGTGTTCTGGATGGCTTCTAACAGTGTTTCATGGTGTTTGCCTGTTTCTGTGGGGTAAATATATTTACATATATATATTTATATATATATATATAAAAATATATATATATTTCTTCCGTGTTTTTTATTTCTTGAGTGAGACTCTTCTAGCCAAACAGCTTTCCTTCCTACTTAGGCATTTTTTGCACTGGCTCCTTGATTTCACCTTGGTTCACCTGTACTGCTGCTTAATGTGACTTAATTTTGCGAAGATGTGCCTGCTCACTTTGCCCTTGCTTTCGGGAACTAAGCATTCACTTCTTGTTAGTTTTATTTCAGTTCATAGCCACCATTGTTCTTGGATGGTGTCCATGTCCAGAACATGTTGGACTCCTCCTTTCTGTAAACCTTCTGAGTAACAATAGTTCTCCTTCTTTTTTTCTCAAAATGGAACTGAGGCAAATTGCTTGTTTGAATGATCCTGGAAGGGAGAACATTATGATGCTAAGTGTCATTGCTTTAGGAATGAAGACAGAACAAATAGGGTGAAATAGAGTATCTGAGATGATAGCATTCTAGTCATGTGAGGAAAGCCATTTCATAAAGTCTCAAAATCTTCAACATAAATACATTCACAGCTTGGATATTCCCATATCTTCCATCATCTCTGTCAGTTCCTTAATCCTCATTTAAGGCTGTTTTAGATGTGCCCTGGAAACACAGAGAGCATGTATGTCCCATTTAGATCTGACAAAATAGGAAGCATAATTAGAATGTTTTAACATGTTTGTGGTTGCCAGTACATCATTAATCAAAGATTTAGCAGGAGTCTGTGGCCAGTAGATTTGGAAGTGTGTAAGAGACCCAGCAAAGTCTTTTAGTGTTTTTTGTCTTTTGTGAATTCTTTTTTGGAGTAGGCAATGAAGAAAACATTAAGAGATCTCAAAAACATGATCTGGGAATCTAGATTTTATCTTTCTTTGGGGTTTGACATTTAGTTAGGGAGCAGTACTGTTTCCATGCTAAAACACCCACAAAACAGGAAAGCACTTCCAAGATGGATGTATCAATTAATCATTTCTTCCTGTCAGACTCAAACATAATTGATTGGTTTGCAGAGCTTTACTGGCCTTAGAGATCTGTTCCACCCTGGAAATCGCTCACTATATCCACAGCTCTCTTTATGTAATGTGTTTTGCAAATCACGTGTTCTTTGCTGGAAATACCTCTTGTCTTTATGTGGAATTTGTACATCTGTTTAAAATTTTATATATAAACATACTTTTGTTTAGAGACCAGCAGGGATACTGTTTCCTTTGCACGTGATAGTGCATAACGTACCCTGGCTTGTATATAATGTTTTGCATCAACGACATGTGAGGCAGGAGTTAGTAACTGGCTGCAGGACTGTGCCTAGGAGATATGTGGCAGGTCTAGCAAGCTCATGTCATGCAGATGGAAACGAAAGGCATGCTGTTCCTGCACTAAGGGGTAAAGTAACAAGCTTTTATTTTCAGGATGTTTATGATAAGCAAATGTTTCTCGCTAGATGTGCATACAGATAGGGATATCGATATAGGTACACTGAGCTAGGCAGAACCCTAGATTTCTACAACAAATTTTGATTAAACTATGAAATGAATGATTTCACTTTGTTCTCCATATTACCATGCAACCAGAGGAGGGTTTTTTTGTTTGTTTTTGTTTCCCATGATGGAAATTGCCTGAAAACTAACAGGTTTTGTTAAATATTTTCTTTATCATTACTGACTTTGAATAAAAAAAAAAAAATGTGCTGAGGAAAGTTGCTGGTCACTGAAGTTATGAGGCGTTATCACTATGAAAGATGATCTGCTATGAGAACAACTTGATGATTAGATTAAAGTAGTAAAAATCAGATGTAGTCTGGTAGCACAAAATGCAAGGTCATGCCTTAAGGACTAAGAAGAAGAAATTTCTGGTATCATCTAGAAGAGCATTTTTTTGAAAAAGCTAAGGTAGTTACAGTTTGACCAGAGGATGAGTATGAATTTCCAGTGTAACTTAGCTGAGAAGGAGGTTAATGTGTTAACTTGTGTCAACAGAAGTCCAATAGATTGAAAGAGGTATTAACCCTGTCGTACATGGTACCCCAAAGACGGTGATCTTTCATGACAGATGTGAATGAAACAGAAGGTGGGGAAGGGTGTAATAGGAGGAAAAAGAGAATGGAAACCATTATCTGTCAAGTTGATTGCCATAGTTTCACTAGTCCCGCTTAACAAAACAAAGCTGGAGAGGAGGTACAGTTACTGCCTACAAATTCTCAGGAAATAAGTACCAAGGAGAAAAATACTTTGTTTAAAGGATAATTTAATGGTTTATAACATTTCTGGGGAAATAGTTTATCACACTGTTAAGCCTCATTTTAAATTTGTGTATGATTTTATATAGAAAAAATAGACAATTTTTTCGTTCCTCACTAATACCCAAACAACTACCACTTATTTTGAAGCAGAGAAGGTAATAATTCAAACAGGCATGAATAGCGATGTCTTCTACGTAGAACTGTGGGATTTGTAGTGACTGTAAATGCTAGAGACCTTCAGCTGTAAAATGGTGCCTATGTTAATCACAGCACAGCACCTTCTAAGAGTTTGTCAGATCAGTCATACGGTTATTGATTTATCAGTACTGGCTTCTGTAAGAGAAAGCCATGTGCTGAATCATGGATGAGGCTTTCTACAAAGATTCTGTAGAGATTCTGCTGTGTGCTTCCCCCCATCTCTCTTAAGTAGCCAGTATAACCCCAGAAAAACTCACGAACAGAATTTTCCCCAGATGCATGTTTCAAGTTACGCTATTGTGCAAGGTCCTTGCTACAAGCCCTGGTACTAGGGGAATGGTGGAGGCTGAGCTGAGCAGAGGGTGAGCATCTTGGGGAAGCGAAAGGAGCTCAGGTCTATGAGTACTGAGGAATGTTCTGCTGTTACATAGTTGTGGTGACAAATTTACATCATTTTCACAGTCTGTCCTACTTAGATTGATGTCCATGTTTCTCTTTAGAACAGCAGAAAGACTAATAGTATAAAATCATACACTTGGAGTGTCCCATTCAAATATTGTGGACAGCACAACTGCTTTGTTTTTATACCCTAACAGAGTCCAAAATCCATTGCATCTGCAACTGTGACTTGAAGTAGGGTTTGCTGGTTTCTCAGGGGTTGGAGTAAATTCAATAATGGTCACAGCTGAAGTGAGCTCATCTAATAGATGCTGTAGATCTATAGGTTTCCACAAAACCAGGTTGTATATGTTCTGCAGTATCCCCTTCTTTGCGAGCAATGATAGCATCCCTGAGGTGCTAATATCTCAAGGTCACTTTGAAATGTTATTAGGCTTTCCTGGTCCTCTCATTTTGTGAACAAATATGGCCAGTGTTAAAGAAGCACCAAAGGAAATCTAAACTTAGCAAAGTACTGATAAATGCTTGCTTTTTGGACTCTTTTTTTATAAGGGTCTGCAAATTCCTTAAAAACAATTGCATAACAACTGTGAATAGGGCTGGTCAGGACTTTTTTTTCAGCTAAATGTTTCCATGTGAAAATATGAGTTCAGTGAAAAGAAAGCTTTTGTAGGAACCTAGCACTTTTGATGAAACTTAAGCCAGAAGGGGTTCTGAAATCTTGGATGGGATTCCTGGCTGAAAGCACTCCTAGCATAGCCAGCGTTCTTGTGGATGAAGCACTGATTTGGGACACAGGAAACAAGGGTTCAAGTTCTCTGCTGTTTCCTACTGGGTATCTGGGACCGGACTTCAGCTGAAATGGTTCAGCTGCTAGAAAAGCGCAGTTCTGTTCGTTGCAGTGAGCAGGTGAAACTTGGTTATCCTCATCCCACGAGAGACTCTTAAACACTGAGGACTATATTTTTCTGTTCCTGTTATTACTTATTCATATAAAATAGGACTATTAGAACAGGAGACACCAGAAAGAAACAGCTGTGGCTAAGTCCTCAGCTGAGTTTAGACTACCTAAGATTAAAACCTTTATTGTCCTGGCTGTGGGAAGGGGTTTTAGATCTCGCTTTCTACGTGTCAGAGGCATTCTTTGCCAAATACCTAGGTTGGTCTTACAGTACAGCACTCCGATTCTTCTTAGATGAAAAAAATCAGAAGTATTTTGCATTTTTAAAGCAAACAATTTTCTGAATCTTAAAAATCATACATGGCAGGAAAGACATTTTATAAAATTTCTGTCATTCTTTACAGATGAATTGTTGCTTCTTGAAGAAAGAATATTTCACTTTTGAGTCAGAAACTGCTCTGCATATAGTCTGTAGGGACCATTAGTGGCCTGTCGGTTATAGTTTGCAAGTCACTGGTTTCAGTACTGCTCATTGTAGACCTACAATTGTAGACCTATTGGTGCTACAGCTGGAGAATCAACAAAGGACAGAGAGTAGAACTAGCCAGAAAACAGTTATGTGCCTGAAATAACAGAAATGAAAGCATGTAATACTGTGACAAGTGCTGTTAAAATAACACATTTTTCAGAAACCATATAGCTATTTAAAATGAGGTATTTACCACACAAAGTAAATCCCCGATATAATGAAATTAGGAGGGTATTTTCATCTGTTGCAGTTAATCTTTTTTGCATTTGATGTATATATAACAGAAATTTAAGAATGAGGTTGTGGACTGTTTTGCAAGGAAGGGCATGAAATATTATGACCTTCTCGTGTTGCTTCATTCAAGACTCTGAGGTGCAATATATTTAAACAAAAGGGACAGTGCTGTGTGTTCAACCTGTTGACACAGGAGTCAGCTATTTGGAAGAGGGAACAATGTATTTATTTTTAACACATTGGAGAAAGTTGTGGTAGAAAACAAACAACATTCTTGTTTGTATATTTATTAATTTTATACTGAATTATCAATTGAAGCATTTAAAGGTAACATGTAATAGAAACAAAATGCTTAATCACATTTAGGATGGAAAAATCCCATCAAAGAAGTTGCAGCAGCATTTCAGTCATTTTAAAAGCTTCCCCCCCCACCTTTATGAACTGCCTTAATAACTAGAATGAAATACCTTTCAGGCAAGTTTGTCCTGATTTTTCCTAAACATTCTTAGTTACCTTTGTTCTATAAAGAAAGTGAAATTCACATCCTCTTAGAAGGACCAATGCAGGGCCACACCCTGTGTATTCCAGTATTGGGAAAACAGCAAACAGAAGATTTTTGGTATAGGAAGGAAGGAGGAGAAAAGGAAGAGAGAGACCGAACAGGGAAATAGAAACTATAATCCCACTTGTGTGAGTGACAAATTGCATGACCTTGTGCAAAACACCTTTCAATTTCTTGTAACTCTGTATAAAGCTCTAGCTGATTTGCTCAAGAAAAAACATGCAATATCACAAGAAATGTTATACAGAATCTGAGATGAGTTTTGTGGCAAAAGAAAGAACAATGCCATGAATGACAGCTCTTTGAACTGTGTTTTTTGCATAGGTTCTTCAAGAAAAAAGCATAGGTGATAGCACCTTCTGTCAGTCTTCTGCTAGTAAGTTTTGAGTTTGCTGGCAAATTTTAATCAAAATTAGCATGAAGACAGAGATCTCAAAGGTGTTAAGTTCCTAAAACCATTATCAAAAAGGGTGGCTGATTAAAGCAGAGAAACCCTGTTAATGGCCCTACTGAGAGAACGGCAGAGAAAACTCAGCCGTTATCCATCGAGTTTGGCAACAGCCAGCTGGGCAGTCAGCACAAGTGTACAAGTCAAGCAATCAGCACATGAGCAAAGAGCATCTGTGGCTCTGGACAAACTCATGCTATGCCTTGCTCAAACAAGAAAAGTCAATGAGGTTTGGAGCAAATGAGGAATGTTGCTGCTAGGAGATGGGGTAAAGGAACATTGAGAATAGTATGGAGAAATAATGCGAATATGGGGAGGAACAGAAGGTCTTTTGTGGGTAACTGGTATTGCAAGTATCTGTGGAAACATGGAAGATTTAATGGAAGTACATTAGGAAACATGGGGTGAGTTGAGCTTCTTGTCATGGAAATGGAGGAGGCAGAAGACATCTGGTGTAAACCTGTTGGAACCCCAATTTTATTAGTTCTCCTGCCTCAGGAGCCATTTGTTCCCTTTTATTTTTTTTGGGGGGGAGGGGAAGAGGGGGTTGGGCACTGTTCCTCCTTTTAGGTAGAGCTGAATATGGTAGAGATTTAGTGCTTGCATCTCTGCATCAAGGTCCTCATCCCAAAGATAGATTTGAATTGTAGAAGTTTTATTTTAAATATTGTGCATATTTGCAGACTCTATTATTGAGAAAGAAGATAATTTTGGGGGTTAATTTGACTCTGTTTTGCTTGTCACATTCAAATTTTCTTTGAAGGTTGTAAATTAGAGATTTGTGCTATGTCAGAGACCTTTCAAAAAAATCAGAAATATCCATATTCAAGAACCTCATGTTCTTTGGATGCTGATCAACATCTCTCTTTTTTCCTTTGTGCCTCTTATTAGTTGAAGTAAAAGGATGCATCGTGCTACCTTTATTTTCCTTTTTTTTTTTTTTTTTTTTTAAATCTTTGAGGCTGTGCTTGGAAGTCACTGTTTAATTTATCATGTCATGTTGGTTTATTCCTCACTTAAAGCCATAACTAAAGCTGATTAAATCTTTCCTTTTCTCCCCAAGAAGTAAGAAGTTTCAGTTTTGATGACAATTACATAAAATCTTGGACAGAATTTCAGCAAAACAGGTACGGATTAGTGTAAATTAGTGCATACACAAGGCGTGGGAGATATGTGATCAAGTCCTTCATCTGCTGATCAAAAAACAAGAGAAATCAAAACTTCAAACACTTTCAATATGTAAATTTGTTGTTTTCTTGCCAGCCTTACCAATATTCCATATGGATAACACAGTTGTTTGAAGGTGATGAGCCTGTTTCAATGAGATAGGCTAGAATGATTAAAAAATAATAAACAGTAGAAAATATTGATCTCTATGTGATCTTGTGATCTTAGCCTTTCAAAATGGTGTATCAGGTTTTCAAAATGCATTCATCCCTATGTAGTAGCACCCTGAATCATTTTGAGAAAACAACAGTGGACCACTGTGGGTATTGTAAAGAAATTTGGTTGAAGCAGTAGAGTGGAGAGAAAGGAATGAGGCTGGCTGGAGGCTGGCGGGTCTCCTGGCCTCTCTTATGAAGTAATTGTCAGAAGGAAAATGGTGCAGAACTACTGCAATGGGTCAACAGGCTGATTTCTAGCCCGGTTTTGAGAGCTTCCCAGGAGGTAGGAGGTGGTGATCACTCCTGAAGGACAAAGTTCTGCTTAGTTATCCTGTATATCTCTGAGGGAAAGACACCCTTCCAAGGGGCATATAAAATGATTGACTCAAATCTAAAGATACCTGCTGGAGCTTTGCATGTTCATTATGCCTGCTTTCTGGTTTCATAACTGACTCAGACCTCAAAACTTGAAAGACTCCTTAAATTGCAGTTCTTCTCAGAAATGTGACTTTGTTTAAAAAGAAAAAAAGATGTGATAGGTTGTCATGTTTCTCTCTATATAACTTCAGATCAAATATATTTAGATTACAGATATTTTTGCTGTCACCCTAGCAGACTTAGCAAAGAAAGACAAGCCTGATTCTTTCCTACTTGTGCATCATCACCAGTAATACTCTGCAGCATAGATTTGACTCTCAATGAAACTTATACAAGCCCATTGTTTCAGTGTAGTTTTACTGGTGCCATAAAATTCCAGATTTGGCACTTCAATGGAAACTTATAAATTGATATATAAGCCAAAAATGAACCTGTCTGACTTTGACAGACACATTTCTTCCTCATTGATAGAAAGAAGAAAAGAAATTTAAAGCAGCACCTAAGGCAATTAGTTATAACAATGTTCTATAGCTAGGTGTTCATGTTGATAAAATTATTTTTATGGGTTGCTTTGTAGAGGAGAAACTGTAAAGAGATTTATGAATCTTCCAAGTTTATTTGAGTCAATTACAAGGTTTTAGTGGAAATTACCTGCCATTCAATGATTCTAGGGATGATTTTTCTCCAGGTTTTAGGTTTAATTAGAGTTTAACTGGCAAAAAAATTGTTCACACCAAAATGTATATGCATTCATGTAAAAACCCTTTTAGATGTGTAGTTTTGGGTCAGAAATTCTGCAATTCTTACCCAGTCAAGGGATGAGAGTAGAGTATCCTGTAACTTACTGAATTAGTTACAACTGAGCAAAACCACAGAAGAGTCTAGTGAAAGAAAAGGATAAATATGTCCTCATAGGAAGGTATTCCAGAATACCTATTTTATTTTAAATTAATACTTTGCTGCTATACTCTATATAACTTCTGTACACATATAAATGGTGACATTTTAAAGAGATTTGGCCTTCTAATGACTAAGTGCTCCTTCCTTCCTAACTACGGGTGTAAGAGATGGTCATAATACTTAATTATTTGAAACAGAGAAAGTCATGCAGGAGGCAATTCCAATACATTTAGGACAAAACATACTTCCTCAGATGACATAACACTTTTACAGTGCATTTAAGGTCAAGTTTTCTGAAATTGAACAATGGTCCAGTAGAATTTGAAAGATGAGATTAGCATATCCTCATTCTAGTGCTGCAGAAGAATGAGATCTATGTTGTGTTTTGGCTGCAGGTCTCATCAGCAGTTCTTCCTCCAGTGTGCAATCTCTAAATTTTAGATTAATAGAGAAATATTTGTTATGTTTTGCATGCTTCCTGGTGTGGGACTCCAACTAGATGCTTTCCCCTGCTCCTCTCATTTGTTATCTGAACACAAAGCTTTTATTTCTATTTTGCAGTGAAATAGGTTAATGTTATGGCAGCTTTTTTTCATGTATTTCCTGAGGCAGCTGTTGTTTTAACATAAAATATAATGTAGATTTAAAAAAAAAAAAAAAGTATAAAACACATCTTGAGGCTAGAAGAAGGATATATGCAGAATTGTTTGAATTTAAATGATATTTTAATGCCAATATTCTGGAGGTAAATTAATAATCACTTTTTCTTGAGTGTATTCAATTTAGCTAATGCTCCTGGGCTGCAGCTGTATTCCCCAGAAGATTCATGTGAATGTGTGATAGTTATTTGTGTCTAAAATACCAGGTTTTCTCTTCCATGGGAAATCCCAAAATTTGACTAGAAAATAATTTCAAGTTGGAATATACATCCAACGTTTTTTGAGTGAAGATTCAAAATATAGCACTCATTTTAATGGCATCAAAACATTTTGATTAATTTAATTTCCACTTTTATATTGCACTATCTCACTAAGCATAATATATATTTTTACATATACAATTACAATTAATAGTTTAATATGAGGAGGAGTAGATTAATTGCTATGTTCAACATCTGAAATGGAAAGCTTTGACAATTTTCTGTCAAAAATTTAGTTGATATCAACACGTCTGCAAAACATTGCAATTTTGATAAAATAATTTTTATGCAAAAGAACTTTTCTGCCATTGTGAGGGTTTTTCTGTTGTTTTTTTGTGGGTTGTTTTTGGGTTTTTTTGTTGTTTTGGTTTTTTTTGTTGCTTGTTGTTTTTAGCTTTAAAAGGTACTACAGGAAAGACTTACTATAGGTAAAAGAAGTGCAGGAGAATTAAAAAAAAGACAGACATAATAAGACCACTTGATGATGGCTGTTCCCTTATTTGCCCTTAATACTGTACATGTTAAAACTAAAATGAGAGCTCACCTCTTCCTTCTGCCTCCCCCGCCTCCCAACCCTCCCAACTGCCTCTGTGATACCAAGCGAGGACACTGTGCTCCAGCGTTACTATTAGCCATTGCTGGGCTTTGCTCTGTGTACCTAAGGCAGCGTTCAGGCGCCCCGTTTGGGTGTTGCTGAGGGTTTTCCCATGGAAGACTCATTGGGGAAGCACTTCGCCCTAACTAGTTAAGCTACGTGGAGACAAATGGAGTCTCGTGCATGGCACAGAGAACAGCATGTCTTTATAAAGTCATGCCACTTCGTGCTCCTCTTCAGGGGAGTTGCTAGCTGGCATCTCCATATACGCAAGAACTTGGCTCAGGCTAAGGAATCCCAAATTATACTTTAGAAACAAAGCTAAGAAACTCGGAGAGTTCAAAATAACTCTTTTGAACCTCAGAAAACATTGTATCTCTGGAAACCGTCCCTGGATGGGTATTTGTGTTTCCCAAGGGGATGCAACAAGAGGGGAAAATCAAGTCAGATTTTTTTCAGTATTTGAGTTTGTGGCTTCCTTAAAGGTTATTACCATATTTGCAATTGTTTTGTGTTTTTATGGCAGCTGAAGCCCATCCGGACAAAAATCAAATTCGAGGCTGAAATCAGAGTTAAGATACAGTTATATTAAGTGTTCTGTGTGTCTGGCTATGTTTGTATAAATTAATCTTATCTGATACTCAGCAAGTCAAAATGTATAAAATTCAGTGATGGATGCCAGAACAAAGGGAAGAGGATAAGAATGATTCTTCTAACTAGAAGAGACATTTTCATTTTAAGTCCTTTCTGAAAACAGTCACTAGTAAGAAATCCAGCTCTCATTGTTTTAGCTTTCTTTGTATTGTTCTTGTTCTGTTTTGGAAGTAATTTTCCACTCGCATTTGGCCTTTTTTTATCTGGTGCCTTTGTAGGGTGTCTAAAAATATATTTTTAGAATATTCTCAGTAAATCCACTGCTTTTTATGTCACTGTTTCAAAGGTCCTTGTGTACAAGGATGTTATTCCAGTTTCTCAAATCCGCCATGCCACTATTAAGTGTTTATTGTGACATTTTCCACTTGCCGTTGATTCCCAATATACACTGAAGCAGATATATTATTTATTGCAACGTGGAAAAAAAAAAAAAGGAAAAATAAGAGAGTAATTTTCACCATAGTGCAACTGATGTGCACTGATGCTGTGTCTTTCTAAACACCAAGTCATGTACAGCATAGAATTTAGGGGAGAAATATTGTCTGGGCTGGGTGCTTGAGGTGGTAGAGGACTGAATATTTTGATCAGATTTTACTGCTATTGAAACATACAGATTTTGCAACACCAAGATGTTTTAGAAATTCCTTTTTTGTTGCCAAGTCATTCATTTGAGGCAACAATGTTCAAAAACCAGCAAATGTTTCATTCTAGCATCTTAAGCAATGAAAGTTTACATTATTTTAATCTGAAATTACTTTCCATTTCATAATTTCTTTTTGGTTTATGCCATTACTTCTTGTTTTCAGTTTACAAAAAAGAAGAAAAAATGTTTTCTAGTAGAAAGAATTAATGTTTCTTCAGATTGTCCTTACTTGAAATGTGAAAAAAATAAAAAAATAAAATTCCTTTTTTAGTTAACCCAAAGGAATTGTTTATTTTGTACATTGAAATGGACTTAGACTCAATATTTCATTCCTTGTCTAGCCTTTCCTGTGAAAGGAGTCAGCTGGACAAGCAGTTTGGCCCAACCCTGATGTATTTCTGCCATGGGCTTATCCCTTGAAACCTCCAAGGAATGGTTCCAGGGAATCCAGTAGCACAAACCCACGCAGATCTTGGAGTAAATAACTGTAAAACACTACTGGTTAGGATTAGACTTGATTTTGATATTTTAGTTTACAGGGACTCTTACAGCTTTCTCTCCTCTAAAATACTTGCTCCTGGGAAGAAAGGTGCTGCAGATCTGTCTTTCCATGTGACCTTGGGATGAGTTGTGGTTGAGTTTTAGGGGCTTTTTTTTGTCATGTGTCCACATATTGACCAGGAAGAAGCAGTGAAGGCCGCCTTTTGTTTTCGTAGTTGCAACTTTTATTAACTTCTGTTGAAGAATTTTTTGCTTCAACAGCCTTTCCCTCCTCTCTGATGAGCCTTTGCAACATTTGCTTTCCTAAACCCTGTTGCAGTTAGATGTGGCATATCTTGTATTCCTATCACGTCTTCAATCTGAGAATGCCAAAGCCCTTGATGTGTTTGGTTGCACAATATTCTAAGTTGCATTTTCTCTTATTTTATAGGGTCCATATGCATAGGGAATGTTTAGCGATGGAAATTAAGTCCATTTTTTTCTCATCTCTGAACTGCAGAACAGTTCCTACACAGATGATGTAAACCAGCAGAGCTGCCATGCTTTCTGACTCTGCTGCTGTAGAGATTTAGAAGGTTTTTAGTCTTTTATCTGTCAGTTTCTTTGAATATTCAGAACAGTTTATCTCCTTTCCTGCTTTTTAGTCTCATGTTTTCATTGATTTGGAAGATCTTCCCACTGTCATGTTTTGGCTGTTTTTGTTGCTTAGAAAAATGTGCTAATTTTAAGAGGTGATCAAAGCCTGCAGAATATAAACACCCCATAACTGCTGAGATATTGAGGGGGTTTTATTATTATTTTGCCTGTTACACACGAACATCTAGGAAAAAACCCCGACATCTTTATTTTTAGGTCTTGCTAATTCTCAGTCTTCTCTTAGTTGCGGGCTACCTGGCAACAGCTGATTGCCATGGCAACGCTGCGCTGATGAGTGAGGCTCAGCCTGTCTGTTCTGTCTGGGTCCCTCTGATAGATAGGGTGCTGCAGTAGCTTTATGGCCACCGACAGGCATAAACCGACAGACTGCTTGCTCACTCGAGATGCTGCAGTGTTGCCGGGGCCCTCCTGCATGCTGTAGAGGTGGAAGGAGAGGGAAGGAAGGAACTTGTTGCCTGGGGTTCAGATTTTTGTTGGGAAATAGAGAGCTATTCCTGTCAAATTCATCTCCTCTTGAGTTGTTATCCAGACTCTTGATGCGCTCGTTATCTTTGTTCAGTTCACAACTGCAGTTGCACTGGCACCTGTTTGTGTTCCTTACTCTGCTTACTGAAAATGCTTTATCTTTTACTGTTTCTGAATTTTTCTCTCAGCCAGAGGCACCCAGACCATGATGCTAGAACATGCCCTGATTACAGTCAGATGGTTCATACCTGGCATTGTACCTTCTGCAAGACACTGGTGGTAGTTTTGTCACTGATGCTAGAGTTTACCTGGGACTTCAGTGCTGAGGTTGTAAGCCAGAGCAGAACTTTGACCATTTAATGTAATGAGGTTAAACTAGCCCAACAGGAAAGAGCTATTCGTCCTTTTGTAAATTAATGTAATACTTAATGCTAGTTCAGAGGTTAGACCTTGGCATGAAAGTTTTCTAGAGAAAGTTGTTAGACAAAGACCATTCTCTCCCCTGGATGTTAGGACACATTGCTAGCTTTGCTACCAGCTTTGGATTGCTCCAGCTTCCATATCTTGGTTTTAACTCAGGGGAATATGACTCAGGCCTGACTGCTCTTCCTTGCATGGCTGATGCAAATTAGAAGTGATTGGCAGCTTTGCATTAGAAAATGTTTTTACTGAAATTCTCCTCAATGCGGCTTGAGGGGGAGTGGGTGGATCCTGCAGGTGAACAACTGGTTGCACAGCTCGTTTCAGCAACAGAGATCCTGCTTTTATGACTGTGGGATCCTCCTCGAGTATCGAGGACTCTAGGGAGAGATGGGATCCACCTTACTTAGTGGATCAACAGCATCTTTGCCAACAGGCTGGCCAACTGGGTGAGAACTTTAAACTAGGAGCAATAGGGGAAAGGAATGATGACCCACAATCAAGTGAGGAAGGGGTGGACTGAGTTCGTAAACAAAGGGTGTGGGGTTTTGCAGACAGGAGAGAGCTCTTAATCCACAACACTGAAGGGGGGCCCACCTGAAGGGGGCCCCTTGCACATAATAAGGAAGTGTCTACAGGACAGCATTACAGGGAAAGCTTTCATACCTTTTCTGGGAAATCAGCATGACCAAGTATCCATCTGAAGAGTCTGTCTGCTAATGCATGTAGTGTAGGGAACAGACAGGAGGAGTTAGGGGTCTGTGTGCAGCTTCAGGGCTACAATCTCATCTGAATTGCAGACATGGTGGGATAGCACACAAAAGAGCAGCACTGTAATGGATGAGTACAAGCTCTTTAGGAAGGATGGACCAGGACAGAATGGGAGGAGTTAACTTTTCGTGTGAGGGAGCAGTGGGAGTGCATGGAGCTCTGCCTAGGAGCTCTGCCTAGGAGCTCTGCCTCTGATGAGCCACCTGAGACCTTATAGGTTAGGGCTATAGGGAAGCCCCATGTGGGTGACCTTGTAATAAGGGTCTGCTGCAAACCCCCTGATCAAGACTAAGAGGTTGATGAGGTGGTCTTCAGACAAAGAAGCCTCGTGTTCAAAGGCTCTGGTCCTCATGTGGGACTTAAACCACCCCAATATCTGCTGGAAGGGCAATACAGGAGGCCACAAGCAATCCAGGAATTTTCTGGAGTGCATTGGTGATAACTTATTGCCAGAGGTGATGGAGGAGCCGACAAGAGGAGGACACTCTGATGCACATCATACTTGAAAGCAGGAAGAACTGGTCAGGGATATTAAAGTTGGGGGCCACCTTGGCTGCAACAACCATGAGGTGGTGGAGTTCAGGATCCTGAGATGGAGCAAGGCAAATAGCAGGATCACAACCCTGGATTTCAGGAGAGCAGACTTTGGTCTGGTCAAGGATCTGCTTGGAGGAATCCTCTGGGAGATGGTCCTGGGGAGCAGCGAGGTCCAGGAGAGCTGGTTGGTTTTTTTCCAAGAATTGCCTCCTCAAATCTCAAGACCAGTTGATCTCAACATGCAGGAAATGGAAGGTGGCTGGAGGCCTGAATGGATGAACACAGAGCTCCTGACAAAACTCAGATTTTAAAAAGGAAGCATACAATAGGTGGAATAGGTCAAGTGACCCAGGAAGACTACAGAGGCACTGTCCAAGCTTGAAGTGATGGTGTTAGGAAAAACAAAGTCCACCTGGAGTTGAATCCAGAGAGGGATGGGAAAAGGGAACAAGAAGCATTTCTACAGGTATATCAGCTGTAAAAGTAAGAGGAGGGTAAATGTGGGTCTGCTGGTAAATGTGGTGGGTGACCTGGTTAAAAAGGACAGGAAAAGACCAAGGTACTTGATGCCTTCTTTGCCTCAGGCTTTACTGGTAAGACCATCCTTCAGGAATCCCAGGCCTCCGAGACTGGTGGGAAAGTCTGGAGTGATGAAGACTTACCCTCCATAGCGGAGGATCAATTTAGGGAGCATGTAAACAAAATGGACATACACAAGTTCATGGGACCTGATGGGATGCACTCACGAGAGTGGAGGGAGCTGCCTTTGTCGTTGTGAGACTGCTTTTGATTATTTTCTGAAAGGTAATAGCAGTAGGGGGGGTTCCTGAGGATTGGAACATGCTGTGTTTTTTTTCCCCTGTCATGTGAAAACAGAGGGGCATACTAATTATAACAATAGAAGAAAAACTAAATTAAAGAATGCCTTCAAACTGGTAATCAGAAGCTGATTTTCTTTTGGTTTTCCAAAAATCTGAACCTAATAAACATTGTATGCCAAAACTAAATCAATGTTACCTACAGAAAAGCAGACTTCTTTCCTGGGAAGTTTGCTGGTTTCAAAACTTGATTTTTCTCACAGAAGTTTCTGTGGGAACCAAAAGGCTACTCTAAACAGTTCTCATTTAAATACAATACCTGCTGGTTTGCCATTCCTTTTGGGTTGGTGTCAGTGCAACCAAATTGATCAATAAACAATGTGTCATGAAGTTCTTTGATGTTGTCACTGCCTTTTTGAATGTGTAAAGGAGCTATGAAGCAAGTTTCCTTAGAGCAAAGGGAGCAGCCTATGGCAGGTGTGCTAATGGTCGAACGCAGCAGGTATAAGTGGCACAGAGCAGAGCCAGCCCAAGGGCAGATCTAGGACACTAGGCACCCTCCAGAAACATTTGTGAGGGCGAATGCCTCCCAGGGCCTGCTTTCAGAACTCAGTGGGAGGCTTTGCCTTGTAGTCATGAAGTGAGTGACAGCAACATCTCTTGGGTCCTGCTGAGTTTCCACCAGCATATTCAAATATTCAACATCTTACCTGGGAAAGAAGCGTGCCATTTGATACACTATTTTTGGCAGGCAGATCACTGATGTTTGCTGAAATTTCTCATTGTGAATCTGGATTGGTAGGTTTAGGATATTTTTTTCTTTTTTGCTTTTTTTTATTATTTGCATTTTCATGTCTTAGATTTTCTAAACGTTACAATTTGTTAGGTTCAGTAATACCACTTTGAGGGTTTTGATAATGTAGCAGTGAAATGTTTTTCATTTTTATCCAACAATACCCAAATATATGCTATTAAAACCTAGATATGCTTCCTGTCATGTCACTTTGAGGGCCTGTAGTTGCCCGTAAAAGCACTGATTGATATGCTCATTTCCCTTATCTGTCAGTGGAATAGAATATTCTGTGACTGGTCTGGTATTTTAGTGACTCTCATACCTCTGTTAGCAGCAAGAAAATACCAAGTGCTAATGCTCAATTCTGTACTTGAACTTGACTGAAATTCCTGGGTTGGTGCAAACTAGAGAAGTAATGAATTTGTAGAATACATGTCTTGTTTTGGAAAATTTGGGGTTATCTCACTTTGACTTTTTGGGGGGAATTTGAATGTGCATGTGTATATACTACAAGAAATTATGAGATCTAATATTTTTACTGTTTGCTTTCTACACCATTCATAATTCATGGGTGAAATGCTCTATTATGTTACACGTGAAATATGTTGATGATTATATGCATCTTAGAAGCAGCTGCAGTTACTAATTTAGATTGAGTTTAAAAAAAAAAAAAAGATTTGCTATAAAGCTACAGACAAAATTCCGATTGATATTCACTGATTGAGAGTATTATGTTTAGCATCAGTGGGAGTAAAACCAGTTTCTGGGTCTTGGTGGGCTCTGCATTGTTGAATCCTGTGAATTAAATGATTTCCTAAATCAAGATAGTGACCTACTTATGGGAGATGACTTTTAAAATAAAGCCTGTGAAAGCATAGAGTTATTGTCAATTCCTTAGCTATGTGATATAGCAATCATTACAATCTCATTCCATCAGTAATTGATCTTTACTCTGAGTCTAGATTTCACTGGTAGATTGTTGAGGTTCTCATGTAAGGATTTGTGGAAGTCACAATAAATAGGAATTTTAAAATAATTTAACTAGTACAAAAGAATTAAAAAGGTTCAATCAAATATTTATAAAGAGATTCCTTTCCTTTTTGATCCAAAAATTACAGTACAATTTGGAGCTACTGGGTGGCCTTTGCAATCTTCGGTAATAATTTCATGGTTTGATCCTATTCAGGCCACTGGAAATATTAAGGTTATCTTATGTTAAAGACATATTTTACTCATTAGATACCTCCAAGAATCTTATCATTGTAACACTTAAAAGCTGAGGTTATGATTTTTATTGCCTATACTTCAGTTTCAGGGCTCCAGAAGTCAGCTTAAGCCCTTAACACAAGACTTGGGAACATCAGGAGTTTTTTTGGTATCTGTAGAAGTTGTCACTGAAAACCTTAGACAAACTTTGTAGCAGAAAAAAATGTCTCTCTCACTATTAAGAGTGAGGAAGCTATTGGAAAGAATACATAAACAAAAGAGAAACAAAAGAGAAACCTCTAATCACTCAAATGCTCTTCTAGGATAAGAAGTTGGCAGCGCTGGGCTGCATTGTGTTCATAGTGATAAGATAGGAGATGACTGACACCTTTGGAAGATAGGGAGGAAAGGATAGGTTGCTGCGAGCTTTGCAAGAGAAACTTCTTCTAAAGCTGAGATTATTCATACGGCCATCATTCTTTATTTTAGCACATAACTCAGTTTTAGGGAGAGACTTTATGAATGTTCATGTGGGGTTTCTTCTCTGGATATAATTACCCTGCTGACATAGTAAACGCTTTATTCTCTCAATAACATAATCTATCCAACAAACTGTCGGCAGGATGGAAGATGCTTTAGAATACATCCAAGCTACAACTCTTATTGCAATAATAGCTTTGTTGCAAGTGGCTGCTTGTAGTTCATCATTTCTTTGGGAATGAAAGCCTTAGAAATTTATAGAAAAATACAGCTATTACAAATAGGACTGTGTTGTCAAGGGGAAGGACCATTGTCCAGGTAGACTTTTAGAAATATATTCAGAATTGTAATCGTGGCTGAGCCACAGTTTGTTCTCTCTTGGCATCCTGGTTCTTGAAACTGGATGCTTGAAAAATAAGAAATGTTTCTTCTCTCTCATTTCTGTAGCTCTGGCAGTACCCTTCTGTTAGGAGATTCCCCTGCCAGCCACATGCAGCTTCCTACCAGTTCTTTATGAATTCTGCTTTGTCCCGCTCTGCCTCTCTTATGCTGAAGCCTCTTACCATAGCTGGGATATAAATACACCTTGCAAATATACAGCATGTCAAAACTGTGGGGAGCACTTAGGAGAGGAGAAGGGTATGGGAAAGTTTGGGGCAGAAGCAGAACCTGAGGTGCATTCCAACAGTAGCTTTGAGGGGCGTACCAATAGTTTTCTTTAACTTCCCATCAATTGCCTTTAAGCAACAAAAGCAGAAAACAAGGATACATTGGGATTGATCTTTTTTATTCCTAATCCATTAAAGTCACTGGGTGTGTAACTTGCCTAAAGAGAGAGCCAGTGGGCCTTTATGATTCACAGTGCTAAAAAGAGGTATAAATACTGAAATTCTTTAGGAGAATGCATCTATGCAACTCTTCATTGTAATTTACAATTATGGAGGAGAGCCTGAATCCTTTTATTTTTAACTGTGAAGGGTTGACAGTGTGTTATGTAACTTCAAAATATTGCCCTCACACTTTCCTTGAACATCTTACTTAAAATCCAGGAACAAAAGCATATAAAAAAACCAAAAAGTGCTTTGCTGTGTTGTATCATGTGTGCTGTGTGCTCTTTAAGCATCATCAGGCTGGACTGAATATGCAATGCTGTAGACTGTTGCTATCACAGATGCATTTTTGCAATCAAAAATTTCCCCTTTCACAAGATGAAAAGATATTTTCTTAATGTTCATTACAGCGTATTAAGACATTAGTGCTCAGATCCTTTCAGTGCATTAGACAGAGCATTGTCATTCTTTTTTCTCATCAGATGAAATAATCAGTTATCTGAAATTGCATTACCTTCAGATAAAACAGGGAAGAATATGGGCTTAAGCGTTGACAATCAAGGCTTACTTTAGATAATGCAGTTAACCACTTGAAACAGCAGAGTGAGACATCTGAGCCATTGCCACGTAGCAAACCAGCAGAAGACAGGGTGATGCTTTTGACTTGTTCTACAATACTGCATGCCTATTTTAAGACAAAGCCTAAAGCGAAGGTTAGTCTACTTGTGATAAACTTTCAAGTTGACTTTGCTTTAATAAGTGAGAGAGATGAGAAGCTGTTGAGAAAAAAAAAAATATTGTATTTTCATTAATTTCATTTCATGTATTTTCATGAATTTCATGATTTCATGCAGAGCCACAGATGTTTGTGGCACTCTACAGGCAAATAAAACAACAACTCCTGACACTGAGGAATTAAGGCTACAGTGAAATGTTACACAGTAAGGATGACAGTATTCACAGGAAGATTAGAAGAAAATGTTTTCACAGGAGTGAAGTATCTTGAAATGTGTTTATTACATTTTGATGTCTAATAAAATGTGAAAGCAAACCTATACTTAATCCTGTAAGATTGTAACTGGTGTCCCAGAATGAGGGTTGAGCTGAAGGTCATTGATGGAAAGATGTCTGAAAAACTTAGAGCCATCAGGTGTCTGAAGATGGAAAGATGAAAGATAGGATCTGGGAGAAAACTGCAAGCAATGGGGAGGGCATGGTAGAAAAAAAATTGTATTCTGCTAATCACCAGCAAGTAAGATGCAGACTAACTATCTCTGAAATGTTAATTCTGGTTGCCATCCCAACCTAAGGAATGGATCTGTGTCTTGGTGCATAGTCCAAGGCTCTTCAAAGGCCCCACTCAATTCCACTCTCCCATGAAAAAGTGTCTGTTTTCTTTTCCACTTTCTTGCGAGTGAAGGGATAGTCTATCACAAGGTGATGGAAGGGACCAAGCAGTCAGTGGAGGGAAGTAAAGAGCAGGAGACAGCGACGATCTGGGCTCAAGCAATGGATTGAGGGAGCACTTAGGCCATTTAGGCTGTATGGAAATAAGCAAATTAAGCAAAGTGGGAGAATTTTCTAGTAACAGCCTACTCAGCTAGTCAAATCACACAAACTTCAGAAAGCACTGGTTTGGGGAAAATCTCTGTTTTCTTTCAGGCAACTTGTAACAGGGCTTTTCTCTATGTGCTATGGAGGTAAACATGCAGAATTTGGTTGGAGATGTTCAGGCGAGCCTTTTGTGTGTGTTATGACTAAAATGAACTTGCTACCTTTCCTTGTGAAACAGAAGGACAAACAATATTTTTCAAGAAAGTTTGATTTTTACCTGTTATCCAGGAACTGAAATAAACTCTGTTCATAGAAAAGAAAATCTTCTGCAGAGATCTGCTTCTTTCTTAAGAAATACTGCTTCCTGTTTGATAACTGCAGTGTTGAATGTCTTACAAGAGACTTCATGGTGATGTGTAGTTTGCTTTTTTCTTTTTTTATCCAAATGCATGAAGATCAAAGATTGAATTTAAGGTATTTCTGCATGACTTGTAGAGTATTTCAACTTCGACAAGAGAGTGGGATTATCAATTGGCAGAATTTTATGTACCACAAAATTGTTAGTGTTTGTTATCTGCTTAGCAGTACCTCTATATTGAAGTGAGAGATGGGGAATGGAGTAATGATTCTATGTTGCAAATAAAATTCTGAATTTAAGTGGACTTTGAAAGGCATTGGGGACTGGCTATCAGATGTAGTTTAGTCAAAATAAAGACTTTCATCAGCTTTAGGGGACTGTGGTTAAGATATGTGATTTTTCAGATATGAATGCTGAACTGAAACAAAATAAAAACATTGTCATGGATGTGCATTTTCCAAATGCATTTTGAACTCGGGAATCTTTTCATCTTGATTTTTTTTTTTTTTTTTTTAAATCAATCTGTCTAGTGATGCTCCTGAAGGTCTTAGGAATAAAACCATGAGTTTTGTTTCTTTGGTACGCTTAATTTTCTGAGTTAATAATTCTAGCTATTTTAAAACCTATCTAAATATATTTGGCATGTAAAATGACAGCTGGAATGCATATTATGTGCTCCTGAGAGGTGTATTTCTTAGCTAAGAATAATCAAAATCTACCAAATCCATTTTATTGCATGATAACAAAGATAATCTCTAAGGAATGTCAGTCCCTTCCCCCTCCATGTGCACAGGAAAATGCTACTTTCCTGGCTCAATCCTGATTTCCTTAATCAGTTTTGACTTGGTCGTTATTTAAACAGACATTTTACTAACTTGACTGAAGAAGGAACGAATGAAAATGTGGGAATTTGCCCCTGGGTGCTTCTTCATGGTAATTTAATACAATGAAAGTATGTTTTGGGATTAGGAGAGAATTCCATTGGAAGAGATGATGTGTTTTTGAAGTGAAGAAAGTACAGTTAGCTGTCACAGAGTCATTCTCAACAACAGTTTGCATAATAATAAATAGTTTACACTTCTATGGGTCCTTTCAGTCAAGAATCATGAAGTGCTTTATGAAAAAGGCCACGTTATCCCCACTTTGCAGATAAGAAATTGAATTAAATAGTATTTGAAGTGCAGGTTGAAGGTCTCGAATGAAGCAGACATGTCCAAGTTCACAAACAAACTTCCTTTTTAAACCATGAGACCATCCTGCCAATCCTTATGACACTTCTTTTTAGCACACAAACTTCAGCAGATTGCAGCCAGATTTTTCTAAACTGACAACCATTTGGGCTTTATAGTGGCTGTTCTTAATTATGCAAATTTGCAATCACTGCCCAAACTGAGATTTAGGACTAGTTGGCAATTATATCTTTTCGAAGTGCTGCCGGGCAGTCATCAATGCTTTGGGATGACTGAACAGATTGACACTTGGTGGGTGATTGCTTGACCTCTATATGTGAGCTGCTTTTTTTTTTTTTGCCTTTTTTTTTTCCCTTTACTCTTCTGTCTTAGGTTTACTCAGGAGTTTTTTCAATGCATCTTTTATGAATTTGGTATCTTCACGTACAACTTAATTTAGTCAAATATTTCAGTCACTAATTTCCACACAAGAAAAATTGCATAAATTATACTTTACCTAAGAACAGCTGAATCTGTCAAGAAAAGTTAAATTCTTGCTGTACACTTCCACTGTCCGCCTAAGCAATTACACAGCACTGCATTTGAACAGACATTTTCATATTCAAGTTCATGGTTCAATAATAAAGACAGGAGATCTAACTTCCCAAACCAGCAAAAATTAGGAACCAAAGTTTAAGTCTGAACTCCTCGATATACCTTATTTGAAGTCAATGGGAATGCAAGAAAGCAGATTAGCCTTCCCTTCCCACCATTAGCATCCTTCAGCTCCACTCTCTTCTTTCAGCTGAAATCATATTACATGTCTTTGGTTTACGTTCTCCCAGTTCTCTTTCTGTTGATGGTTACTTACTGTTACTGTTTTATTGCCCTCAGTTCTCTCGCATTTGTCTTCCTTGCCCATTTAACATCATAATATCTTTGAGAAAGGGGCTGTCTCAGCTGATGTAGAAATATGATCTTTGAAGTGATGGGGATTGAACTTCCATAAACACTCTCAATAGAAAAAAGATAAAGCTTCAGGAAAAATAATAATTCCTGCATCTTAGGGGATATAGAAAAATATTATGCAGACTAAAACTTCTACAAAACCTACTCAAGAAAGTACTTAAGCATTTGCTTCAGTCTCTTTGTAGAACTGCTACACAGGCCCGAAGTTAATCATATTCTTAAGCACTCTTCTGTAGCCAGAGCCTGAATTATATTCTGTTGCAGTGTGATTATTTTTGAAAAAGAAAATCTGCATTAAAATGGAAGTTTTCATTACTATTATCCTTTATTATTTGGCAAATTGCATAGAGCAGTCACTGGAGAAATAAAAGCCAAAAGGACAGGTAAAGTGCCATAATTGACAAACATTGACAAACACCAAGAGAGCCCCACTGAGACTAAATCTCATTAATGTTGTTGTAGAACTGAACTGGGTAATCTCTTTCCTGATTTCCATTTTGCATAGAGAAATAGTCGTCACATACATTAGTAGCAGAGAAGAATCCCAGCCATGCAGTTTAAGTATTTTCTTTATTAACCTTTGAGAAGGTCTATTTATGCCCTGTATTGTTCACTTGGACCCAGCAAAGTAACAATGAGGAAATAACTTCTTAAAAACAACAAACTCCAAGCAAGAATCCCTCCGTATTGCTGGGGAGGTTTTTGAAGTTGGGGAAGAACTTTGTTCTGAAGCCAAACTGAACTGTGTTTGACCTGTGCATCAGTGACGGCTCTTTGCTATTAGTCTGTTAGTTTTATTAACTTAAAAAATGAAATTATTTTATTGGCTATAGGCAGGCTGCAGGATCCAACATCTTGATATGACCATGGTTAGCTAATTTGGGTTAGTTAATCTGATGGATGACAATTGACAATGATATGATAGTGATTTGTTAGATGTTTTGCCATCCAGCTGAATTGTGCCGTGTAAACAAGGGTCCAGTGGTTTGAAATGTTAAAACAAAATACCATCGGTATGTAAAAGATTGATGACACATTTGAATATTGTCTGAATATCACCTGGATAATACAGTTTATCACATAGATTTCAATTCTATATATGTATGAATGTAAAATATAAAATATATATGAGGTATCCTCCCAGACTTGTAAACACAAATCACTTTGTCATTAGATAAGCATTAACAGTCTGCCTTCAATTCAGAGAGCAACCTGATCTCACATAAGATTAGGTTAGTCTTAGTGAGTTGATAGCATCTGGGATTAAGCATTCTTTTCCATTCATGGAACACTGAAAAGAAACATTCATCATCAGAGAAGATGGCTTCTGTGGAGCTGTATTTTTATATAAACCTACCAGAAATTAATTCACAAAGGATGCCTGCAGAATACTGCCACAGGAAATGAGGACCAAGGAGACCTTCTGCATGGTTCTTATGTGTTAGGGGTGCCAGGAATCAAAACAACACACGTATCTGCTTGTTTTCATGGGTACAAATAGAGCATCTGCTGAACAGACCTTTAGGTTTTAATATGATCTCTCCCACCTTTTGTTTATCTGTTGCTCTTCAGTCTACAGGTAGTGTGTTGAATTTGCTGCTATGGTAACTTAGGATCTAAAGCCAGCAGAAGTTTCTCTATTTTAAAGATTTCCATTTGCCATTACCATTCTCTCCATACTTTTACCAGAGTCATATTCTGGAATTATATTAGCAATTAAGTAAAAATAAACTAAAATTGTGGTTTTTTTCAAGTGAGAATTAACTAGGCCAAGAAACAGCTGGATAAATTAGTCCAGATTGAGGGAGCTGAGGCATAGAAATGCTTGCTATATGTCTCCAGTGACGTGTTGTTGTGTCCAAAGAAGGGCAACGAAGTGGTGAAGGGTCTAGAGCACAAGTCTTAGGAGGAGCGGCTGAGGGAGCTGGGGTTGTTTAGCCTGGAGAAAAGGAGGCTGAGGGGAGACCTTATTGCTCTCTACAACTACCTGAAAGGAGGTTGTAGCGAGGTGGGGGTCGGTCTCTTCTGCCAAGTAACAAGCGATAGGACGAGAGGAAACAGCCTCAGGTTGCACCAGGGGAGGTTTAGGTTGGATATTGGGAAAAATTTCTTCTCCGAAAGGGTTGTCAAGCACTGGAACAGGCTGCCCAGGGAAGTGGTTGAGTCCCCGTCCTTGGAGGTGTTTAAAAGATGTGTAGACATGGCACTTAGGGGCATGGTTTAGTGGTGGACTTGGCAGTGCTAGGTTAACAGTTGGACTTGATGATCTTAATGGTCTTTTCCAACCTAAATGATTCTATGATCAGGAAACAATTCAAGTGGGGTTCTTTCAAAGAACTGCAGGGAAAGGACGACACATTTAAGGATCATCTTTGCAGATCACAAGGGTGTCAATAGAAACTCTAAGACATATGTACCAAATGGCAGTGCTTACAAGAGTGATTTGGACTGACCTTTATTAACACAATGAGCTTAAAAGCAACGTTAGCATCTCCTCGTTGGGTTCCCTCTCCTAGGAAAACAAGTAAGCATAGTTCAGAGATTCCTTTCCAAAATCTTTCCAATTAAAAAAAAGAACTTGTGTAGGAGATGGAAGAAGGTCCCACTCTTTATTCTAACCTAATTCATCCACAAATAAAACCAGTTTTAAATACATCTCTCTCTCTCTCTCTCTCTCTCTCTCTCTCCCCCTCTCCCTCCCTCCCCTGGAAGCTGATAAAAATGAGGGATGAAATAAAGCAGAAGCAAAAACATACAAAATTATACTAAAACACATTCCCTAAACAATTACATTTTAGGGGAGAACTGATCAAGAAGAATAATCTTAACAATGTATTTATTACTTGATAATTTAAAAATAGATGCTGATAAATTTAAACCTGCGATTTCCAGTACTGTATGCTCACATTAGCATGAAATTGAATCAGTCTTTTTCCTGCCTCTATTCTGTCTGTATTCTCTACAACTAGATTCTCTTAGTCAGAAATAATCCCTGTCTCATTATGCTTTCCTTGCTGTTGTACAAATCCTACCCCACTTCACAGTGAGGCAGAATTTGCTCTAATTCTGATCTGGTGCTGGAACACTTGCTGGAGGAAATAAGCCAGTTTTATTTTGCTTTTCTTTTTTTAATAAGCTTCCTAAGATGTAAGTTTCATATCAAGACAACTGCTCCCCAGTCATGACAGCTTCATTTATCTTTCTGCAAATCTTTGTGGATATTATTTGATCTGGTCTTCAGAAGCCATTAGTAGAAATGGGCAGAAAAGACTGTCTCCTGTCCTGTGAGATGTTGTAGCATTTCAAATATTGACTCATTCTGTAGATGGACAAGTCTTTCCAAGTAAAGATGCTCCTTCTAGAGCAGTAGGCAAGGCACTCACTTTCCATGTTAGGGTCTATGCTTGCTTGGAGCGAAGTTTTAAACCTCTCTCTCCCGTTAGAATATAACAAGTTATTTTCTACTTATCTAGATTTCTCTTACTGCCAAATTGAGCTTGGCTGAGCCATTCTCCTTTTTTGGGTCCAAGAATCCATCTTTGTTGATAGAGGCGTAGATGTTCATTTGAAGTTTTGACTTGAATTTATCAACATCTTTCTGGAAAAAAAATAACAAACACTTTATTTGAAAATCTTTAGCTAGCTTTCAGATATACTATGGTTGAAACGCTTTCTCTCTGGCGACTGGAGTCAGACTTTGGACAGGACTTTTTGTCTCTCAGAAGATGTTGTTTTCCCTGGGTAATGGAGATCATAATGCTTGCCTGCCTCATACAGAAATTGTGAGGGTGAACGAATTTATGTTCATGCCTTGGTAGGTGTGCTTCCTAAAGCTAAATGCTGCCTGAGAATGAGAGTCCTGACCTTGAAATTGGATGTAGTACTGTTATAGGCAAAATTTACCACAGAGCGAATGTGCCAACCCTCTATTTATCACTTATCCAGCTGTTTTGCTAAATTGCAGCTTCTTTAAAATTACACTCTAATTCATCAATAATTCAGCAGTGAAGTCTTACGAAGAAAACACTAGATGCCATTTTGAATAGCTCCACTATCAAATGATAAGCTATTCAGAGAAGAGAGTGGGAATACTGCTGAGATACTCTGTCTCTGTTACCAAGGGAAATTCAGTTAACATTAGAGAAAGCTACAACACAACAGGGCTCAGGAGATTGTTTCACAACAGACCTTTGGTAGACACATAACAAAATGACAGGAAGGGAGAGGGAAGCCTGTGGGGTAAATATATCGATGTGATCTTCTTGCAGCTTTGCAGGCTTATCTGGGTATTTAAATCCCACACAAGAAAAGCAGATCAATGCATAAACCAGCGTATTGCGCATGAGCGCAGGGGCTGGCAACCAGCCACGCTCTGCCAACACTGCAATTAGTCAGTGTGTGCTAAACAGATGTGTGTGTGGTATCCCTTTAGATCAATTCTAGGTTTAACTCTTTCGGGATGGTTTGCACAGCACAGGGTGCTGGTTCTCCGCACTTGTATGTGGGTCTGTCCTGTCTACTGAGTGCATCTGCTCATTGTGCAAAATGCTGTAGAGGGGTGGTTGCAGCAACGTGTTTACTTTTTCGGTTTTGCTACGGCAGAGTAATTTCAGTAGGACTTACTGGTATCTTGGAAGTCTGTCCTCTCTCCTACTCCCTTTTTCTACGCATGTTTTACTGTGTGACAAAACATTTGTAATTATGTATCTGGATACAGGCACGGATATGCTATATGTATGTATTAATGCTGTAGTAGCACTTAATGGGTGAGACAGGGCATGTTAAATCATGGCTAGATCAAATGGATTAAATCATTGCAAATGATTTAACTCGTACAGTAATTGACCCGCCTTCATTTTTGGTTTGCACTGAAGTTCTGTATGGTTGTAGCTACAGCCTTTTGTATGACAGAAGATGAAGAAACCACCTTGCAAAACGGTTTTCATGCAAAATATCTGAACCCTGGAACCCACTCACAATTCTCTGCAACACTGCAAAATCAGCCCCAAGGTGGAAGCTGCACTGTCCGTGGCCTGTACAGGCCTGGGCACTCCCATACAAAATTTGAGGTGTTACAGAAGACAAAGTTATCTTCCTTTTCAGTTCTGGTTGTGCTTGCTTGATCCTGGTGATGCTGGCCTTTTGCCAGACATATTTCTCTCCATGCCCTCCCTTTAAGTCCCTGAATTTTTTAAATCTATCTACCTCTTTTTCCTTTAGGCTTCCCAGGGGATTTGCTTTTTGTTCCATACCTTAATGAGAACAGCCCTTAGGGTCCCTGGATTGGGTAACAGCTGCATTTCTTTTTCAGGGACCACTGTGTAGCTATGAAATGAGCCGCTCTGAGCAGGTGCTATTTAGCTCTCGATGGGAAAAACTCACCTTTGCCTCAAGAGTCTTGGGGCTGCTACTGATGTTAACTGTGGTTATTTATATATGGTAATGCCTAAGAACAGCAGCCCCATCCTGCCTAGACTATCGTTTTGATGCCAGCAGAATTAGAATAGTGCTCTTATTTATAAAGCACTCTCCATTTCTTGTTTTATTCTGTTTGTTTAAACAAGAAATTGTTAATTTAAACATAAAAATTCAGTAATACTAAATAAATAACATAGTATTAAAATGCAAACAGATTAAAAACAAAGGCAGCATCCTACTATCCCTTTCTCTCCTACACATTCACAGGCTCAGAAGGGAGGCTGGGAAAGATGTAGCATTAATAAACATAAGGTCAGCAGCAATCATTAAATAAATATCATTAAAAAATTCCCTTGATATTTAAAAAATGCTGAAGGCTTTTGTTTAATAAAAAATGGGTAAGAATATAAGATGAAATGGGTGCTGTAGAGTAGGGAATTCCACTGTCAAGAAATCAGCCATGATAATGTACAAAGAGCCACCACTTCCACAGGCAGCAGTGGAATCCCTGGAACAAGGATGATGTCAAGTCGGTACAGAGGTTTCTATGTTATATAGGGCCTTTCCAGTTGGGGTTTTAAAACTTAATGAGATCACCTTCGAGTCAAAATACCACTCTGAGCAGCCCACAGAGAGCACTCAGGGCAGACTAAATCTGACGGCTCTTCGCTGAACAGAAGAGCAGATGGGCTAATCCATTCTGAACACGCTGCAAGCTTTGGAGCTGCTGTGCAAAGACAGAATTACAGCACCTCCAGCCACGTGGTGACCAAGGCACGTGTTGCTGATGTGAGGTTGCCATGGAATAAGTAAGGGCACAGTATATGCAAACCATGCAACAGTAAAAACATTTTCAATCATGTATTCACATTTCTTTCCAGAGAGAGTCAAAATTGCCATCAGGATTCAGCTCACTTGCTTTCAGCTTCTGTGAAATGTTGGAGGACCACAAAAGAGGGAGCCAGGAAGGGAAGTGCTAAATTGTCTAGTTCTGAACTGAAGTGCTGGCCTGATATGCTCAAATCACCAGCAGCTTTAAAGCAAAGAATACCTGTTTCTACATGTACTACTGAGGGTTGTAGAGTAGGAAGTATTTTCCAAATACACACAACGTAAAGACTCTTGGGAGTTATAAGGCTCAGAAGTAGCTTCTGGTAATCTAAATAGCTGACAGATCTCTGAACAATGATGTATATAAGAGTAGCTTGTGCAAAAGTAGTGGAGCTAGCTTTAAAACTGAATGGCTTGGCTAGCAATAGCTCTTTCATCACAGCAGCACAGAGCTCAAGTCAAGCTAACTGCCCAAGTATTTTCTGAGCTTCTCAGGAAAGCTTTGCGGCTTGTTCAGCATTCTGGGATTCCACAGCCATGCTGGTAGTCAAACATCTGTAAGCTATGTTCAGGCACAACTGTGTGAACACAGCTGTGTGTATATCTGCATACACGGAAACTAGTGTGGAGATACGTATTTTATCTGCTTCTGAAAATAGATTTAGCACCACTTAGGAGTGGGATCTCTATATATGCATTCATTCTCTACAGCAAAACCGAAGTAGTTTATATTGTTCATTTCTCCTCCTGTGAAAGATAAGTTGGAATACTTTGCAATTACTGTGAGCTCATATGTAGTGGAAACTCAAAGTTCTTCCAAATGAACGTGCTGGTGGTATTCCTGGCATCATATAGGCAATACTTGATAACAAAGAGCATTTTTACTCATAGATGGTGTGAATCCAGACCATTCATTTATTATAGACCTTTTACATCTAATTGACTTTTATTGTACCTACAAAATGGAAATGCATTAAAGAGCATCTCCATTTCACTTATAAGACCAATAGCCAATTTTCTGTTCTATGTCTTTTGAGAATTCTTAAATGTCTTCCATAATTAGATATTGGGAATCTAAACAATTATGTGAGATTATAAGGGTTTTTTTTTTAATGCAAGGTATGGTGTAAACATCTAGGAGTTAGGTTGCTGCAGCAGTGTTTCCTGTTTTTCCTTTTGCATTGAATTTTACTTTTGTAATTCCTATTTCTCATTTAGTTCTGCATTATTTCTTAAAAAGTAAAATACTCACAAATGTAACAGTTTCTAACACTTGCAAATTATGTGGTCCACACAGTTTTTAATGAGTCAGTAAGATATCAAGACACTCCAAAGGGAGATCAGAGTTTTTAATGTAGAATAGTTAGCGTTCCATAGCATCTGGAAACATCACAACCCATAGTTTCTCTGTTTTCTGTCTTTTTGGCTTCCCCCGCAAAAATTCCACTAGCAAGTTCTCACTGCTATGCTTTGCAAAAAAACCTCACTTACCGAAACTATTCTGCAAGTCGAGGAACATTTATTTTAACTTCCAGAGCAAAACCAGGTAAAAGCAGAACTACCGCCAAGTATTTTTATTGAAAGGCAGATTTCAAACTATTCAGTCTATTTGGATGTGTGCAACATTTGAACTCCATAGCGGTTTGCCTTCAGTATTTAATTTGGAATTACAGTGGCTCTTATTTCTATCTGAGACTCATTACACAACTGGTGGGAATCATCGTATTGTATCCAACCTCACACATGCTCACACATGAACTATCTACTGGAAGGCTTGGGTACAAGTCTTATATTCACACTCATTCATCTCTGCTGGTTTTGCAGGACTAGTGATCTGTCAGTCCATCTGGTCTCTCCTAGTGAATAGATCATCCAACCTTTGGAGCTGTACAAAAGTTACTCAAGTAGAAGATCAGATAATATTTGGACAGCCACATGATATCGCTTTGCTCTGAAGGACATACTCGGCTGTAGGAAGGAGTAGATTAGTTCAAATAGCCTTAAATTGGACGTGATGGGCCATAGAGACAGATCTTTGTCCCATGGTACTTCACGTTGTTGCTGTTGCTTTATAACATATGCCAAAGCGTGCGTTTTTGTCAAATTTCCCCTTCTCCCACTCTCCTCTTCCCCCCTGTGCATAACAGCTGATTTCCATAGCAGTTATTAGGGCACGAACAGGGAAGACTTTGTGTCCCATGATGGATGGGCTGGTGCAGTGTGCAAAGCACATGCTATATATCACGCTTCCTCTCTTTTGCTTTCCCCCTAAGTTCCCTGCTGCTGTAACATTTTGACTGTATTTCACTACAGTTAATAACATGCTTTAAATACAGCAGGTCCTGCATGCATCAGTAATAAGAACTCTTTTTTTTTTTTTTTTTTTTTTTTTTGGAAGGGCAGTTTTAATATTAGCAAGTGGCTGCTCCTGTGATGTTGTCAATATGTTGTTAATCTGTGAGTACCTGCTCCTGTCAGTGACTGAGGGCCTCCTGTGTCGTGGGTAGAGTGCTTGGCTTCCATTGATTTCAGTGGAAGCTGAGGATAATCAGTACCCTGCAGGACAGGCCATAAGTGAATGCTCCAGGCAATGGCAGCACAGAAGGGTAATCACAGTGCTAATGAAAGCAATAGGTGGCTGTCTGTGAAATACAGTTTTTTGTATTGAGTTTGTCTTGAGAGGTAAAGAAAAGTTTTACTTGAATTAAGTGTGTATAACAAAAAAAAAAGAAAAAGAAAAAAGAGAAAAGCAGGAGAAAAGATTATTCATATTTCAAGTTTCTGTTCTCAAACAGCCATGCTAGGGGTACTCAAAGGAAAAGTCACTGGAATTCTTAGACACAGATGAAAGAATATTTTCTCATTGGCTAACCACACAATTATTTCAACTGAAATGAAAAAAATAATCCCCCCAAACTCAGCTTGAGGCAGGATGAAAAATTTCTAGCAAGACAGTTACATGTCAGTAATAAGCAGTGGGAAAGACTTTTAATATGAGGCATTTAACAGCCTTGAACTAGATGTTGCTGACAAAGGTATCGCCACCTCTAGTAGCCCGTTTGCCCAATAGTAGAGAGTGAGTGGAGACACAGTAGAATGATGTAAATCTAACACTGAAGAGAACATTTTTAGGATGGAACTAGAGGGTTAAATAGAGATAATGACAGGAAATTATAACAGGGTAATTTTAGACCTGAGGGGAATAGATTGTGGAACAGAGAAATGGTTGGGAACCCTATTGTTGACACATTTAAATATAGACTGGACAAAATGTTAATAAATGTACAATAGGGAACAATTTGACATTGTGCTCAAGGAGATGGAAAGGATGCAGTAATGAGTCTTTTAAAAAGGACTGTCAGGTTCTCTAATATACTTTATTGTGAACTTTATTTCACTTTAAACATGTTTATATTTAATATAAATGCAACATAATTTGTCCTATTTATCAAAGGAAATTTTACTCTCTCTTTTTTTTTTTTTTTTTTCCCCCATTCAAACATTATGCTTTTGATTTCAACCCACTGTCCTTGGTTGTCTTGTAGGGCACTGGGCTCACTGCTGACTTGCACCTAGTGAGTGCATAGACAGTGGTAATTTATCTTTTTGTACCTGAAAGGCACTAACCTGTTCAGTTTTAGTAAATCACTCAACAAGTAGCTTCAGAGAGGGGAATGGCATTCAAATATGGTCCTCTGAATCTGAAAACCCACTGAAACTGTGGAAGGAAGGAATGTTTCTATGGAAGCAGTCAGCAGGATCTGTTAGATATTGATCTTGGTATTTTCTGAACCTCCTGTCAATATCCTAGTCATGAATCACCAATACTAGACCGTTGAAAACAATCAGCACTATCAAAAAGGTAATTTTTAATTTGCAGGCAAGACAGTGTGAGAGTGGTGGAGCTGCCATCTAACGCAAAGATACGTTCAAATGAATACCTTTTTTATATGATTGAGTTGTGCTAATTTAGTTTATCCTTTTAAACTCAAGCGAATCTTCAGAAAATTGTGTTTGCTTTAGTATAACATGTTGAAAGATAATTAATGGTCCTTGACATTGAAGTTGTAGGTCAAGTGTAAGAACTTAGCGTAAATCTAGGGAAAAGTACCTTTCCAATGACATATAAAAATAATTTATATTTGGTACTTGTTTTCATCGAGGAGGTCCAGATATTTTGCAGCTACCATACATGTGTTAAGGTCTTCACTTCTCACTAATAGGAATTTATTGTTTACAAATTGTTGGTATAGAAAATGTCCTCAACATTCTATAGATATAGGAGAAGTCAGTTGTTGTCAAATATGGTGCAGCAAGGGAGACGTGCTAAAATGAGGTCAACCAGTCTTAAGGTTATAACATAGCTGAGTAAAAGTAAAAGTCTTTAATGTAAAAGTCTAGTACGAAAAAAATTCTCCCTACTATATTTGCCTCAGTTTGCTAAAATGATTTTAACTTGAGGATTTCCTCCTTACTAATTCTCACTCTTCACTCTGACATCTCACTTCTCAGCACATTCTTCCTGCTACTCCTCTCCCTTCTGCTAGCCACCGAGCTGGCCACTTCCTTTGGGACACTACCACAGGCCTTCTTGGGTGAGGAACTTTACAGATCATAGGTGAAATCCAAAAGAGTGGAGTTCAAAACAGATTGTAAGGTATTCTCATTATGTTAATGTACACCAGAATTCTGCTGCCTTTCTGAAAATATATGGCTTGGCTTTACAGTCAGATGAGTTCATGAGAGAGCTAGTGAATTATAGATGATATTTGAAAAATTTATAGCAAATCAAAGGGAATTACCTTTCTGTGGTATTGTATGTTTTGAGATTCATAGTCACAGTGCTTAGAAGGAAAATATGTTCTCCTGTTCACATGTAATGTTCATTATCTCTAAATTTTATATAGCAAAAAAGTATTTCATGCATCTGCTCTTTCTTAAAATATTTGACTAGATTACATGGTAGGAAACCTCCTTGAAATTCTGATACTTACCAACAAGAGAAGACAAAGTAATTCTTATCAGAGGTGTGATAGCATTATTTTAACCCAAGAAGTAAAATAAAGAAACATAGTATGCCACTGAGCTTATTTTTGAAGAAACAAAGTACTGACATAGTTCAGTATTGTAGTTCCACTAATAGACAATCACCTGGAAGCAGACTTGTGGAAACCTAATACTCTGTCTCTTATTTAAATTTTTCTTTACAGTGCTCCTTACCTGTCTTATGGTCATACCTTTTCATGAGAGAATATTACATGAAATCCTGTGATTAAAAATAATGGTACTGAGGAGTTTTTCCTTCTTCTACACTGAGTTGAGCATTAAGACATGAGTTGCTCATCCTAAATGGAAAATAGTGAATATTCAGCTTTTCTCGCTTCTCGGGAAGTGAGTATCCCATGCCTCAGTTCTGAAGCAGAAAGAACATTTTTTGGGTTGGGAGGGCTTTGGATCTATAAACATTTAATCCATGGTCTTGTAAACAGTCAAGGTCCCAGTTGATGTCTGTTTGAGGTAATGGCTCTTCTAGGTTTGTTTTTACCTGGGACATTTCAGTATTGAGGGCTGAAGAAGGAACTGCCTCACCAACGTCATGCTCACATGGTATGATTGATGCACTGAAGTGCACGTTACCACTGCAGCTATAAAGTTTTTTCTGTGGGGTTTATGGGATTTTTGCCTTGGCAAGCATGGAGGGACAGGGTATAGGGAAGGCAGTTTAACCTGCTCTTCAGCAAGTCCGATGGAGCTGAAAATGAATCTCTGAGCGTGTACTTCAATGCTTTAAATTCTTAGATTCACATAAAGAGAAGGAGAAAGGTTTCAGGATGCCTCTAAGCTCAGGAGCAGTGTCTGTCAAGTATGAAAGATATGCAGGAGGGAAAAAACTGAGTGGTGAAGAAAACTTCTGCTCTGTGGAGGCATTACGTAGGAAGAAGGAAAATGTTGGGGATGGGTGAGTGTTGGTAGCTGTAGTTAAGGAAGGGCAGGAAACTGGGGACATCCTGAGTTCACAGGACACTATCAAAGAGGGCAAGACTGACTAAAAGGCTGTCCATTGCTAAATAGTGATTTCTGAAGCAGGTTGAGGAAAGAGTAGACAAGATTTAACGTTTATTGTGTTCTGTACTTCACATTAATTCTAAAAATGTATGAAAGCAACTGTGTAGCAGCCAATTCTTTGTGTCACCTCCTGTTCACCTGCCCAAGAAAAGTTTTTAGTGAATGACCTAGATATATTAATAATATCAATTAAAAGTAAAGGAGGGGGAACATAACTGTACGTGTGAATTCCTTAGCTGACAGGAGGAGAGGGACAAACAAACCTACAATGGCTACTCAGGTTTTTTTTCCTTTTTGATAGCATAATTGCCATTTGTACAATCTTGTTTGAAAGAACTTCTGCTGCTCTTGAGAACCTTGTGATAACAGGCTTTTTGTAGCACAGTGGTTAGGCACAGCTTTGTTGCATTCATGTTTGCATGCTGGTTGACACTCAGTTGAAGGAGACAACCTCAGTCTGTCAGAGCAAAACCACCATATCTCACTCTCATTTGCATTCTACATGCTATGTTTCAATTTTCCATCATTAAATAATAATTTGTAGCTATGTAGAATCTTTTATTAGGGATCTCAGAAAGCTTTATGAATATTGTATGAATGAATGGAGCCTCGCAACATGCCTGTGAAGTACAACGAGGTAAGCGTCATTATCTCTGTTTTATGCAGGAGCAAGATAGGACATTAAAGCACAGGCAGACTAAGGCTCTGAATTTCAACCCCAAATTGTGAAAGCACTATCTCATAGCAAAGCAGTCAACTGTTGAACATGTATATTCGCAAAAACCTGATACCTGTATATGCAGGTAACTTGAGTGCAGTTTCAAGCTAAAAGCTTTTTTCTGCACGGTCACGTAATGAGTTTAATCAGAGTGAGGAAGAGAACTGATGTCTTAAGTCTCCCTGTCCTGTGTTTTAAACATAGAGCTATTCATCCTCCTTGAAAGACTGAAATTAACTGGGAAGATGATATATCCCAGTGAGGATTTATCCTACTCAGAGCTTCATGTAGGCTTCTCTGATTTGTTTTTTTGTTTGCTAAATGTTTTTTTCTCACATTGTCTTTTCAGTTGGATTGTTCCCCATTGAGTTAAAAATAAATGTCAAACAATATGACTTAAAGATAAATCCCTGTGTTTCAGAACTGTCTGCTTTCCCCAGGAAATACGAGCCAATTAATAAAGCAGAATGAGGGAGTTTGCCTAGGGAGCCATCATGAAATAAGAAGTGTGTATAAATACATGCACAGAGAGACACGTACAAACTCATTAAAAGAGCATTTCATTTGGACAGAATCTACTTATCAGCATGGAAATTTATGAAGCACTGTAGAGCATGGACAAACACAAATCATGGGCAGGATGCTATTTTGAAAGGCTGATGAAGTTTTCCTTGTATATTTTTTTGCTACTGCATCAAGAAGCATCATGAAGACCATGAAGCTGGTATTGGTTAAATCTGTGCTGGAGAAGTTCTGAAGCAGTCATTTTCCCCCAAAACACTTAGAAGGATGTTATAATTCATTTATATACTGCCATTTCCATACTAGAAGAAGTTTCCCTGTGTCATACAGCTTGAGTATCTCTCTCTGACCACCTTCAATAACTGCTTTAACCTTGTCTGTGCAGATCTGCTCTAATATATGATTACACTTAATATTAAGATATTTCCTTAGAGCTAATGAGATTTCTGGCTGAGATTCAAAACCAGATTCTATGTATTGACTTTGTACAAGTTGCCCGTGTTGTTTCTACATGATCTGTGCACGTTATATGCAATGCACATTCATCTGCAGATCACCCATCCTTGTCTTAATCTTCTCCACCTAAAGGCTGGCAAGTGTTCTAGAATGGAGCCACAGCCATCCCAGGTGGGAAAAAAGGCTTCTTAAAAGAAAGACTCACCATTACAAATGCCAAGCTGTTAAAAGGAATATCTCACTTTATGAAATCTTAGGGATTACTAGTGGCAGAGGCAATAAAAATCATCTTTAAAGCATTTTGTGAATTATTAAATAAATTTCTTTCAAACTGCTTTATTACTCATAGGAATTGTATCAATCAACAGTGAGAGCTAAATTACTAGATCAGTCAGAAAATATTGTTGCAGCTGAAGAATCAATGCTAATTGAATCATTAAGGCATTATTACATGAAACACAAATAGCTATGGATGATAACTCTTTACTCTGCTTGATCTATAGTCTACAAAGAAGACATAATACCAGCAATTGTAATGCTTGATTGTTCTCCTCCTAAGCATCATATTTTCTCAATACAGTATTTTTCTCTATCGGTGTCATTTTGCTCGTAAATCTCCTACTAGTGAATTAAAAAAAAAAAAAAAGATTAGATTAATGTCATACACATTTTCTCTGTAGTTCAAAGGTCAAAGTTTCTTCAGCCAGACTCCCAGTGATTGCAATGAAGTTCAGAGCTGGCAGCATTTTTTGTTTGAACAATTTTTGCACTTTTGAAGAGTCTTGTCAGTGCTGCCCTTACTGCGTTGGTTGAAGCAAGGTTGGATCCGATGGAAACTTTTGACAATCTGTAGTAACACTGACATTGATTAAGGGAACTCAGTGCCTTGGGTCTCCTCTATGTGTGTGTTTTGCCCTGATTCACTCTTCACTGACAGCCAGAAAAGTTTGCTGTTAATGCAGGAGATTAAGGATGTGGGTGCTGTCAGTATCGTTGAATTTATCAGGCTATGGTCACTTAGGAAGAGCAAGAATGGTGTGGTATCTTCTGATTGCTGTCCAAGCCTCTAACACATAAATAACTACAGTCAATTTGCTAGACTTTATTCTGTTGCTGTGAGAGTCAATGAACGTTTCTCTGTCTTTTAGCTGTTGTAATATCATTGTATCATGGCTAAAGCATAGTGACAGTTAGACCGACAGCCTATGTATTACATACGTATATGTGGGTGAGAGAGAAAGTGAGTGTATGTCCGTGTTGGTGCATATGCGCTAGTAGCAGTGATGAGGATAGTAGTTAGGTGGGTAGATGGAGGCTTGGTGAGGTAGATGGGAATAAGAGCATCTATGTGAGAAAGAAAGTGTGTGAATATGTAGGTTAGAGTAGGTTTGAGATGGTGTTTTTGTTTTGATCTTCCTACTCCCTCTTTTTTTCCATGAACAAAACAACTTTGCATTTAACATATGTGCTTGCAGTCATAGCAGGATTTTGATATATGGGGATGCTTTTTTCCTATCTTGTCCCAACAGTAAAACCTGCATCTTGTGTGCCAAAGAAACCTAGGCTATTTCTAGCCTCTTGATTTCTCATTCTTCTGGATCAGGAACATCATTTTAGTGTGTAAGATAATTTCTTTTGTAAATTGACATCATCTGAACTCATCACAGGTTTGGAGTAGTGTAAGTGCATATGTATGTGTGTACAGCTAAAGAGCTGTATGGAACTGGAAGAAATAAGGAATCACAGAACCCATGATACATTCTTTAATTCTAAAGTTCATTGGCTACATTAGGAAGATTGATGACTAAAAGAGCTTGGTGCCAGCAAAGGTCTGGAGTGCATCTTTTGAATCTGTGTAATGTAATTTAATGGGCAGAACAACACAGCTGCGTCACTTCTCTTTTCTTTTCTGTTTTTTTTTTCTTTCTTTTAAAGTAAACATTCTGGTTCGTATTGATGCTGATGGCTCTGCCACAACCTTTCCAAGCAGTTTGCCTGCCAATCCAATGTATCGGTTGGGAAATTTATAAAGTGCTTTTTTCTTACTCCACCCTTTCCACATTTCTGCTTCTCATCAGTGCCCCAAGTGAGTGGCCGCCAAGTTCTGTAATCACAGGACTGCAGATGCTCATCATCCCAGGCTGGTGTAATATGGCACAAGATGCAGTGGGGAGGCAGCAAAACATCATGCAATCATTTTCATTCAAGCCAAAAGATATCTGAAGACTTTTTCTTCCCACCCCTTTCCCCGCTCCAGTTCCCAGGCCTGTATAATCCAAGACAATGCACCATGATAGGCATACATTCACATTTCACCCAACTAAGTTCTTATCTAATCATGATTTGCAAAAGTTGGGCTTGTCTGTTTGGCAAACAAACAAATCCATGTGTAGTCACCTCCATAGTAAAATAGATTAACTGTTTTAAAGTACCCACAGTTACAGAATAATTTTAGAGGAGACTTTTCCGGGAGTCAATCTGAAAAATTGACTTTTTCAGATAGTTCAGAAATAATTCCTTAGGTTGGACTTTAGCTGAGGTACCAGGCCAACAAACATGTTCTGTGAATAGATGGGGCATGTTAGGAAAGACCTGATACAAAGCCTCCTGCTGCTGTTGGAAAATGGTCCCTACCTGCAACCACAAAATGCTTCAAATGTAGCCAAGTTCTAGTACTAATTCACTAAGAATTCTTGCAGCACTTTATTTTTTTTCTTTGGATAGTCTCCATTTGTTAGTGACCTATTCCCACCTCATTCAGCTAGAGGTACAACTAGCTAATACTGTGAAAACAGTATGACTGATTTGAAAGATTCACAGCCATTTTGGGTATTTAACAGTGATTTACTAGCTCATCTATCTTGTGCATTCCTTTTTTGGCTTTCCAGTAAGGACCTGCCAGCTGTTTCTTTAGACCTCTGAATTTTATTTCATGGGGTCTGTGGCTAATGCTACTGACATTATTGAGGTTTATTCCATGTTTTTAGTAGGGACAGGATTTGATTTATAAAAAACAGAAAAAAAAATTAAAAGGAAAAGAAGTATCCTAAGATCTCTTTCAGGTTAGTTACAGGTGAAAAGCTCTAATATACAGAAACATGAGGCCAAGGATAAAATGGAAAGAAGGTCCTCCTCATGAATACTGAAGAGTCTAAAAATACCATAAACAATATCTAAAGACGCAGAAATCAACAAAATCTTTTCCATCATCGGTGACTGTGACAAATCTCAAATCCCAAGTTCCCTTACAAGTATGATTCAAGACCTTGCTGGGTCTAAAGCTTATTCATTTCTTTTACTAAAATAACTATATTTTGCAGCTGATTTTAAGAGGTTTTATTCCCTCCTGCAGTGCTCCATGTTTGAATAGTAGGGCTCAGAAATATTTCCCTGTTTGTACATGAAAAAGGGAAAAACAACTAAGAGGAGTGAGATGTGCTTACCAAGAACAATGAAACTAAGTCCTGTTTTGGAGCTGCGCCTTCAGAGTGTCACTCCATGCTCACATTTCAAATGTGGCACTTAGACTATCCTTAATATCATTCACATGAGAGCTGCTGGGAGGATTCAGTCCTCACACTCGGGTAAAGTGGAGATGGTCTTGCCTCCTGATGAAGTCTAACTTTCTGAACTTAATACTATTCCATTCTCCTTGCTGCCTAGCTTCTGTTCAAAAGATTCATTGTCTGCTGATTCCTGCCTCCAGAGGTGTACACTCTGCTAGAATTGGGTTTGACACATATCTGGATGATAGCTAGCAGAGGACATACAAATCTAAGAAATGTTCAGAACAGAAAAAGGCCATGTATTTCTCTATTTCTGTTTTTACCCTGCTTTCCAGATTTTTCATTCTGTCCCTTGGTTCTCCTCCAAAAATAAATCTGGACATTTCTTCAGTTTCTGACATGCTTTGATTTTAAAGGCTTCTTCCAGCAAGTAAAGTTGGCTCCCTATAGTATATCCTGAACAAATTCTCAAAGAAAACGGATGATTAAATTTTTCAGTATCAGATTCTCAGAATCTCTTAGACTGCAAACAGATCATCCAGGCCATCCAAATCAAATCTGGCCTGAATCCAAACCCAGTTTCTAGGTAGTTTGAAAATAGTTGTTGAATTTTCCCACCGTTTTTATTTGGGTGGGCAGCTTCTGGTCAGCTATTCCATATGACCTTGCATGTCATCCTTCCCTGCAAAATTTCTCCTACTGTTAAAAAAGGTGTTGACTGGGATCAGTGGCAGCAATAGACTTTCTGCTCAGTCTGGTGCCAGTAATCAGCTGTGTTGGGATCTGATGGAGCTAAGTTCTGCCTGGAAAGTGTCTTTGGATCAGAGGTGTGCAACTTGTTGATGATGGTTTGAGAGGAATGTTTTGAATGGATCATAAATGGAAAATAAATTTACTGAACTGGGCCTGATGATTTGGGAATGAAATATTCAGATCGGCTTCACTGTTGTGGAGAGGTAGTTGGAAGCACTGACTCATTTGTTTCCCATGACTGCCCTGTTCTGTGTCCTGTAAGATGAGAGTGATCTGTGCAGCATTGTCTCTTCCTAGCTGCAGCTGTATTACGGTAGCAGAAGAGAATCCAGTTGCTCTCTGTTCTGCACCCTACTTCCTAGGCTGTGGAAGTCAAAGGGAGAGCATCACCTACATCTTCCTTGGGGCAGCAGTGCCTCTGCCAAAATGCAGCCCCCCTTCTCGTCCAGAGACACCTGGAGCAGCTAAGGGTAGGGAAAAAAAGGAGAACAGACTGATGACAGAAAATGTGAGATATTGGAAGCAGTTCAGTTTGGTTTAGTCAGACCAATAACTGAAAACGCAACTGGTCTGCGAGCCGTATCCTGAGTGCCCTACCTTCTGCTGCTGGCCCCTGTCCTCAGGGGTCTGCCCAAGTGCTCAAGTTAGTAGGGAACTCCTCTGTCCTCCATACTTTGGGCCCAGCCCTCTGTCTGTGTTTGTCTTTGCGGGCTCCCTCTCTCTGTCCCTGCTTCCCGCCTCCTTCTCCCAAGCCAGGTGATACTGTGATACACTCTCTATGTCCCTGAATCTTGGTGGCAATCTTGGTAGAGAGTACAGCACCTCTCAGGCTGCTCTAACCTGACCCTGTTAGCTGTGGTTTGTAAGGGCTCACAGACTATGTGGCATACAGCGTGCTGCAATTATTTTCTTCCCCTCTGCTTGCTGCAGTTCAGACCCCTGGCTGGCTGGATGCTGGCCAGGGCAGTTGTCTGCCTTCTGGTGGCTTCCTTGTTTAAATACTGTTCTCAGCAGAAGAGCAGTTTGGTGGTAGAGAATCTGTCCCAAAGCATTTACTGTGAGCTTTCCAAATCAGTTCTTTTAATACTCACTGTGAATTGATTAGCTTCTGCTTTTTTACAGGATGGTATGACAGTGCATCATATTGGTGTTGGGACATTGAGGTGCTTCATTATGCAGAGCTGCATTTGCTGTCTTTGTTGCTGAGTGAATATGTGGTTGGATATTGGTCACAATCCTCAAACTCTCCAATAGTTTTTGCTTTGCTTGAAAATGGATCCCGTGACAGTATTAATTAAAACTTACAGGTTTCAATAATTTAGGTACAGATTCTGCCTTCAGCTATCTGTGTACTTTTGACAAACAAGTAAGAGCTCTGTGTTTATTTTAGATCCATCTGTCCTCATCTTCCTTTGATTTTTCAGAAAGGCAACGGCTATTGAAATTCAGTGCAAAAATAAGGAAGAGAAAAATATAGAAACCTTCTTTAAAATTCAGCTCTGGATAAGGCCCTGAGTTTTCCCCTTCTCATATTTTACCGGGACATCCCTTACTCACAGAGGCTTAGCTCCTACAATCCCGTCTCAGGAAAGATTCAGATTTAGACTTTAACACTCGTGAGCTATTTTGAAATCTAAAAGCACCTAAAATGGCTCAGGCAGAGTCTCCATTGCAGGATAATCATCCACGCATTTTGCATTCCTGCTCAGATTGTTTATGCTGAACATTCTCTTAATCTCACTCACTGTAGTGCCATCCTTTGTAAGAAACAATAAATCAAGCTCATGGTGTTCTCTCCTCTGCCCCCCACCTTTAGTCCAAGGCCGGTGCAAGAGTGAGCAGACGCAGCCGTGGTGATGGTGCAGGAATGCCTGGAATCTCTCTGATCTGTTTCCAAGGAACATTTCCCGGTGGCATGGCCAATGAGCAAGAAAACTTTCCTTTCCTTTGTAACAAAGTTGAAACACTTCCTCCGCTCCTCAATATATTTAGCTTCCAGCTGCAAGTGAAGAGCTGGGTCCTTGGTACCATAAAAACTGACAGGTGATATATGTTGCTCATTGGCATCCTACATAGGAAATAGATCATAACGAAAGGTGGTGGCACTACCTGATGAATGAGAGTTGTTTTCTTTTACTGGCACAAATTCTGTTATCCACATGCAGGCTTTACTCTGTCCGATGAGCATTACCAGTGATGCTCAGGCTGTGCCTTTGATCTCTGAACATTCATAAAAGGGGAGTGTGAGGCAAGGAGTAACAGCAGGTGATACTTCTCGTCCATTGCATTAAAGTCAGAAAGTAATGCTGTGTTATGCCCACGGAGGGCGAAAAGACTAACTGATTTTTGAATATTCATCTGTACTTCTATGTGAAGTGAAATATTTGAGATATGCAGATGACAGAAAATTCAGCTGATATAACTAGATGAAAATCTAGGTCCAGGCCTTAAGTAAAGTTTAAAGGCATGATGAAAATTAGGCTTCTACATCTTTCATCATCCCAGATGGGGAGCTACTGGGATCAGTGCTGTTTAAAACCACACTGCATTTCTAAATATTTAAATATGAGTTAGAACCTTGTTTTCAGAAACCTGGTTCTTGAAACATGTAGCACAGTGATATAAACATTTTTCTTAGTCCTCCTTTTATTGAAGATGGCACTGCTTTGCAGTTCTTCAGATTATCTATAGTGTCCACCAGTTTGACTTCAAAACAAACTTCCTCAAGAACTTCACTGTCTTTAGTGCATAAAACCATATCAATCACATCCCTGTTAGGCAAGCTAATATTATTACTTCTGTTTTAAGAATGAGGAGCAGAATGATTAAGAAGATTGGCCAAAGCTGCTGAGAAAGTCTGTGGTAATGCTTCAAACAAGAAGAAATCTTGGCTATCTTTTTTTTTTTTTTTTTTAAGTCTTTGGTTGTCTCTGGCTTCAGAGTATTCCAAATGGTAGAATTTTTTGAAAACTATTTGAAACTATTATTTGTTTTATTTGAAAGAACTAAAAGTGAAATGATTTTATTCCTTTGTTTCAAATTGAAATTTTAATTGCATTTAGAAGTATAAAAAACAGAACAATTTTAGGGTTTTCTCCTTTTCTTTGTTAGCTACTGAACACTCTTTTTGACTAAGAAACAGAGAAATGAAAGGAAGTAGAAAACTAAGGTTAGGAATTTGGCAGCAGGGATGGGTAACTCCCCATACTTGGGCAATGAAAAAAATCTAGGGCAAAATTTTGAAGCTTAGGAAATGAATTACTTTCTGTTATTGCATTCTTCTGATGATGAAAGAAAGTTTGAAAGTTTCTTCTGTTTTTTTCTTATATTAAACTTTCTTTTCCTTACAGGGAAGTTAATTGATAAAAAATAGTGGAAAGGCATTTAAATTCCTTCTTTCCAAAAGTGAAAAATATAATTATGAAAATTTTTTTTTCTAAAAACAAGCACACTGAATAAAACTAGGTTTTCAACCAAAATAATGGATTCTTTTTTTATCAAACTTTTTTTTTTTTAGCTGAAGCCTGAAGCCTCTGCCTAAATCAAGTCAGGAAATTTGATTTTAAAGTTATAACTTTTGTTTCAGAGAATTAAAATATTCACTAAGCATTGCCTTTGTAGCAATATTTTCTACAATATTAAGTAGATGTATTGTTGGGTCTCAGCTTTTGTGAATAAATGTTCACGCAATGAAAGAATGGTATACAAAAAAGTTTTATTTAAAAGCTTTAATTTAGTTGCATTGAAAGTGGTGTCATAGCCATGGATTTATTTTTGTAACAGATCTTTAAAATCAAGCATTTTTCAGGGGAATGAGGGACCAGAGAGTTCTCTATAGGGAACTAGTCAGGAGTCTTTACACTATATCCAGAAACATGTACCTGCTACATGTGCGAGCCATAGTAGTGAGTTTTCCATATCTAAGCTCACTAGAGGAAACAGTAAATGAAATAAATTATTGAAATTTGAGGCAATATTAGCCCAAAGCAATCTAAATTCAAACTGCTAAAAAATATACTTGTATTTGTCCTGAATTTGGTAAATAATTTCAAGAAATGCAAAAAAATTAAAAAATTAAAAAAAATGAAAGTAAAAATATTTCATTCTTTTCAAAACAGATTGTATGTATTTTGATGTATAAAATGATAGGAAACATTTCACCCAACTTGAAATAAGTTTTCAGCTTTTAATTTTTCTGGGGGGGAAAAAAAGAAAAACAAGTTGTTTCTCATCAACCCCCCCACCCCCCCCCCAAAATGTTTTCAGCTAATGTCCAAGCCAAAAACCCCAGTTAACATTTGTTTAGGTCTAAGGAGAAGACTGCTTTCTGTATATTAGAAAAAAAATCTGAATTAGTTCACAAGATCCACAGTGTAACTTCACTGTCTCCCGATACCTCTCTTCTTCTATCTTGTTGAGATTTCCTTCCTTCTATATCTGCCCATGCTTTCTGCTTTCCTATGTAACTCTACATAGTTATATGTATAACGAGCAGGGCAGCTGCTGGCAGGGGACCTGAAGGCATTAAAACAAGTTTTTCACCACATCAGATGCTCACCATCTTCATTTTCTTGCCTGTTGTGGCCAGTCAGAACTTCATGGTAATGGCTGAGAACATCTTGCAGTAAAACCGATTGCTGTTCCAACAGCACAAACCACATGAGTTAAATGACAGTCTGTCTCGTATCGATGGAAGTGGAAGGGCTATTGCACATCCATAAAAAATTTGGGTTCTGTTCAACAGAAAGCAATGGTGTAACATACACATTAAGAGCCAATTAAAAACAGTGTCATTATAAGCAATCTTCTTGTTGGATAGCTAACACAGCTCTGTGACTGTGTCTTATCCTATTATGTTATGTTGAAAACCTGATTATTCTGCTGCCAAAGGATAAAATGCTCTGGAATTTAGTCCGTTTTATCTTATGTCTCAAGTGCCAGTGCCTGGCTGCCACCTCTTCTGTGACATTTGGAGTTCTGTGTATATGGACTGTTTCAGAATCAAAAGCATGCCACTCTCAATAAGAGATAAAATAGTTCCTTGGGCTATGTAACCCAAGTGCTCTCCCAGCTTTAAGGGTTTCATTTTACACACATGTAAAAATAATGTTAAATAAGAATTTATAAAAATGAGCTCACAATCATTTCCAAGAATTGGTGTGCTCACATCACTGAAGTAGTGGAACACACAGCTTTGTACCTAGTCATGCATTTATATAGCTATCTGAGCAGGAACTCATCTTCTCCCAGTTTGCTTAGGTGTAAAACCAAACCTGAGGTGGGGAATCTAGGAGTCATATGTTCCCGTGTCATAAATTTTGTTTTAATTTTCTCCATCTTAATTTACATCTTTATTGGAAGAGGTTTCTGGGGGCTTGCATGGAACTTCCAGACGGAAGAAGAGGGAAACCACAGATTCAGGTTCCATCTCTGTCTGCTAAGGACTATGTACTCAAACCTGGGTCTCTCATATGCATGTCACTGCTATAATCACAAGAATTACTGCAGGAAGGGGCTGTGTTTTGTTCTAATCTGGGCCAAAAAAAAGAGAAGAAATACAAGAAGTTTCCATGAAATGGAATTTATACTTTCCAGCTCTGCTGGTTAGAAGATGGAAGAAAATGTCTTATGATACTAGAAAAGTTGGCTTATATTTAAACATGACATAGAAATGATGTGGAAGGAACATGAACAATAAACATCATGGACCATAGGTAGTTTTGTTGCTCTGAACCGTGAAAGTTTCTAAGAAATTTCAAATAAATTTTTAGTTCAGTAAGAAAGTTCCACTGTTTCTCTTAGGAGAAAGGAAAATGTGTGGTCAGGAAACAGAAAAATAGGGAGGTATATGGAATAACAGTCCTTTCATGAGTCCAAAAATAAACATTTGTGTTCACTCTGCTCTCAAAAGGCATGCGCTCACACAAACTAACACTCCTTTGGGAGAGTTAGCAAATAGAGGACGTTTTTGTGTCAAGCTTATACTTTTTGGCCCAACTTCTGCTTTGGCACCTGTTTCACCTGGCAATTTAAGCCCCTTTCTGAAAAATGGGGTTTGTCTGTTAACTATATTGGAAATTGGAATCTCAGTGGGAATTTGTGATCCAGCTGCTTGTAAACAGCCTTTGTTCTTCCACATATGTCCTCCTAACCCCTGTAGTATTCAAGATGTACAGAAGCCTCCTAAGCAATGCCTTGTACCATTTCACTGACTTTTCTTCTATCACCACAAGTAACAATAAAAGCAGTGAAATGAAAGCTGTAACAAGCTGCTGCTTTGGCGTAATAGCTTGGAAGCACTTTGCCCATGGTTAGTATGCACCTGGTGCACTCTCAGATAAACACCCCAAGCAGGGACCAGAATAAAAAATGTGCCCAAATATGTATCTGAAACTGACACAAATTATCTTTGACATTTATAGGATCCTGGCTACACTGTGTGTGTGTTCCCCGGGTCTGGAATGTGTTGGCTGTTGGTCATATTGCTTTGAATCTCATCTTTCCTAGAGATTTAAAAAAAAAAAGTCTTCCTGCAGCTCTGGGAAAGGTAAAGAGGAGGAGGAATAATTGTTTCTAGATGAACAGATAATGACAGAATTCAGTGCCAGGGATCTGGATCTCATATCTCCTTTACGTTTTGTTTTTCAGTTACTTTGTAAAAATTAGGAGCAATTTCTGAAGAACATAGGGAGGGTATGGTTGGATTTGCAACCCTGAATCAAGTTGTTGGTTCCTCAAGTCTAGTACCTTTACCTGGGAGTGGCCATCATTTAAGGTATCGGAGGAACATAAATGTGTGTCCCCTGTCCCCCCCAACATTCAAGGGATGTGGTGATCCTTCTGGGGTGAGGAATGAGACTTCTGTTCCCACAGAAGTGCACTTTGGACACTGATAATAGCTTGCATTGTTCCAGATGTTACTGACAAAGTTATCCAACTACTGCATATCTTTTGGCCTTCTCTTGTGATGAATTACTTTCTCAAGTTTAGTGTAGAAAGAGTAGGAGAAAATACTTTAAGGTTTCTTTTAAATTTACAGAATTTTAAGTTTAAAATGGTGATAGGAGTTGTTTAGTTCCTTCTAATTTTTCTCATGTTTGCAGTAAGTAATACCTGTCTTTGCATCCTCTACTTCAAAATACACTAAGTTGAACTATAGATCTGGATCAGTTTGGATCAGAACTATGGATTTGGGTTAGTAGGCTTTCTTCCTTGTAGACTTGCATACTTTGTTCCATGCTTCTGTTTTCAGTGCCCCTCCTGACTGCACTTTTGAACTGGTTTGGCTGCCATTATTATTATTATTAAATCTCTGTATTTCAGGTTATAGTTCTAATTTAGGTACCAAATAGGTTATTTAATGTCTAGAGGCCTTTAAGCTCTTGTAGATGTTTATTAGCATTTGGTGTAGACCAGACAACTTAGAATAAGAAAACCACAGGTGAAACCAAAGTGTAGCATAGGCTTTTACAGTTTGGTACTCTGTTGTTTCACCTCTCTTTCCTCCTTGGAAGGTCATGTTACAGTGTTAAGTGCAAATTTCAGTGTAGTGTTTCTATAGTAATAGTTTTCAAGCTGTTAGATTTTCCATATTGTCTTTTGCTTAGTGATTTGGTTGTGCCCTATAAACAGAATGACTCAGATGTGTTGTATTGAGTATAGACTTGATTATGGCAAAACTGTCAACCTGAGAAGAAGTTCAGCCCTTTTTGAAAATATTTTCTCAGGCTTCTGCAGGTTATTTGATGAGCCAAACAGAAGTGGCTTGCTGACTTACAGAATCTCCTCAGCCAATGTTCACAGCCAACCTAAGGCCTATGTATCACACCCACCCTGCCTATAATGCTCGTAGTAAAGCTAAAGAAGTGCAAGGGCTCAAGCTTTATGCTAGGCTTCTGCACAGGGAATTCATGTCATCGTACCGCTCAAAAGGAAACCTGCATTAGCACTTCCAGTAGCCTCTTTAATGATATTACTACATATGAGTTAATTTTAAAAGATATTAAAACTGTCTAATTTTCTGTTGAAGTGTATGTGTCTATGGAAGGATGTGTTAAGCACTGTATCATCTGAATTACATTTTCCCCATCCTGCAGAATCACTGTCAGGCTTTTGAGAGTAAAAGAATACCATTTATGTAAGTTTTTGTCCATTCATAAAATCTGAGAACAGGAATCTTGACTAACATTTTAATACACAGATAAAGGGTCAACTTGACCTCATGTTAACAAAAAAATTCCATGTTCACTTTGTTGCTGTAATTATTTCTAAAAAGAAATAATTTAACATCTCTAAAGGTAAAGACTTCTTCAAACAAGAATATTTTTGATAGATACTCTTTTTTGTACAGACATCTCTTTTAAAATATTTTGGCAGTTAGTAATTCCCAGGACCACAAATCACTTCCAAAACTCAGCCAAATAATTTAGCTCTTACATACCACAATGTCTTAGTCCACCAGGGTTGAATGCTCTTAGCAAATATTATGGCTTTATTGGACTGAAAAAAAATGAACAAGTTGGAAAACCAAAAGGGTTGAAAACTGCTGGATCCCAGACTGGGAAAACAGTATTTCCATTAGCATATTCAGGTGACTACAACAGCTGGGTAGACTTTCAGGTCAAAGAAGTATCTCTTTGCTGATCATGAAATGATGCAGGACATATATTTGTGAAATTTTTATGCTTCTCCTCAGATAGTACTTTTTCAGCTGAAAAAATGGGACAAAAAAAAAAAAAAATCTGAGTTCACTGTCTACACTGTGACAGACAAAATAAATGAACCATATGTTACAATTAAGTGATGGGCCCCAGGTTTCCCATGTAATATGAATAAATCCATGCAATCATCACAGTGCTCAGGTGTAAGTCCCTCTTTTCACAGCTCTATACCTTTCTACGTTGAGTATCCAATCCAGACTTACTCCCATTATTCAACTATTTTTTTCTGTGCTATTTGTTTATTTTTAATTATCCCATTACAGCCAAAATGAAAGGTGACTCTATATTAGCATTTTGATACGGAGAAGCAGTGCAGTTTTGAAATGAGTCCTCTGATTGTCCCCACTTACCACCTCTTGGTGCATTTCTCTTGTGTGGTTTTGGTTCATGTTAAATAGATTCTTCTCAGTAGAATTGCAACCAAAAGCTCTAATCTGGGTACATATTCAGAGGACTTAAAATCCTAAAGGGAGCATGGGGATCTGAACCAAGGATCAATCTGCTAGAAAGCTTTACACCACATACACAGTGGGGATGTTTTGATCCAGGAAAACAGATTAAATTTAATCTGAAGTAACAGTGGAACTTCGTACAGTGGAGATGTAGGGGCGTGAGTACCAACTGCTCTGACCTGCTGATGATCTTCTGTGGTGTTAGAAAACTTTCTCATGTAGACATAGTCAAAGAAAGCAGTTTTTTAACCAGTGGGTTTTCAGTTTTGTTGTAAAACTATCACCAGCCATTCTCTTTCTAATTCTTCTTTCTACCTGAACCTGATGGGATATTGTACTGCGTTCTAGAGCCTCACTTGATGGTTGAAAATAAGGTAAGCCATAGAAGATCAAAATGGGAAATATTGTCATCGGACAATGGTCTTTCATGCTTCCAGCTCTGCAGGCAAAGAGCAGGTATTAGCTGCCACTACGAAACAAAATTAAATGACATATAAAATGCTAACCTGTCTTCCTAGTGGGAGTGCTCATAGTGGTAACATGTAATTGCTATTACTCCTGCTCTGGAAGGTCATTTAGGATTGAAACACAGATGCTCCCATCTCGTCCTTGGTGTGAGTACAGTGACAGCATGAAGAAAAGGCAGCCTGGTTTAATGGGAGCCTGCTGCTACTGAACACCTACTAAAGGAATTTCAGGATAGTATGTTTCTGAGTGTTCTGCTACTATGAAAAGATTAAAGGATAAGTGGCTTATATTGCTACATTGACTTGAGCCTACAAAACAAAGTGGTAGAATTTGTTTCTGTGGCAGTTTTGATATGCTGTTTATCAGTAGTGTGTGGCTTCCATTTGAGAATTATAGTATTAAAGAAATAGATGGGAAAATGTATTTTGCCCTGTAGGGAGGAATGTATTCCAGTGCAAGAAGTGTGAGAAACATAGAGATTGGCGTTCTAACTAACTTGCTCCAGGTAAGTCATACTTCCCAGAATTTTCAAACAAAAGTGCCTGAAATAGGTAATTGCAATGTGGAAGCTTGGCTAACCAAATGAAAGAAATGAAGAAGGGTCAGAGCCCTGCACACAGATGGAACATTTTTTCTGGTTGACAACTTCAGTTGTGGGGAATCCACACCATTGGGGAGAATTTGCTGCTTTCAGAAAAATCAGTGGTTTTATGCTGTTGTCTGCTAAGGGAGGCCTTTTGAATCAGCTGTTTGAAAATCCTATTATAAAAATGCAGCAAGTTTCCTATGTAAGAGAGATCTGAAGAAATACTAACTTCCTAAATCATCATGTAGGGAACACTACTAATCCAGTTCTGTCACCTAAAATGAACAGGGGTCTCATCAGCCAGAGAGTGGAGGCACACCTAATTGCCCAAAATCACTGATGATTTCCTACATAGGTAAGGGGCAGCATGCACGAACGACCTGTAAATGACATTGCTAAAAAGCACTTTTGATGTGCAACATCAGCTTCCTCTTGCTAGGATACAGGCATGTGATTTCTGTTTCTGTCTGCCTAGTTCTGCTCTGCTGGAATCCACTTATAAATCCCTTGCTGTTTTCCTTGCAGGGCCAAGGTAGATTCTTTCTGCTAAAACCCATACATGGACTCTTGAGGTCTCATTCTTTGAGATCCAAGCATGCTTTTATTCTCCTCCCAAAGATCTGAATATACGTCTCCTGTCTTCCATTCTCTTACCAGGAATATAAACATAGATTTAATTCTTAAAAGGCACATGAAGTCACTTCTTTTCCCTTTTGCTACTGATAAACTCAATGCTAAGTATAGTTCAGTGAGACTAGACCTAAAGCTTCCAGCAAAATTCTTATGGAAGCTACAGTTTTGTGTCTCTGTGGACAGCAACACTCTGATGAAGTGGAAAGTGGCCCTTCCAGACTGTGTTCATGTAATACAGTGAACTGGAACGTTCTTTCTACCTGGACTTTTTGACCCATTTTTTTCCTTGCTGTCCTGATGAGTCCTTGGCCAGTGTGCTGCAGGCTAGTGAGAAGCTTAATCTCTAGGGTAAAGGCAGCATATAATTAAATGCTCACACACTGTCAAAATACTGACAGTTACAAAATGCTCCAGCCAGTAACTTGTTGGGGAGCAAGCAATGAGCAAAATTACTTCAATATGCAGAAGAAATTTAGATGCCCTCAGGGAATGCTAATTCAGAGAGATAGTAATAGGGATTACTACTTGATTTATAATGTGGCTTGAAAGGAATCAACAAGACCAGACCTGCTGCCTGCGTGTGCACTTAGCCATACAGTCACAATTCAGAAAGGAAAACATTAACTGTCCATCTTGCCTTAATGCTGCCTTCTCCTCCTCTAACCTCTTCTGCTCAAAGTGCAGGTGGATTCTTTTCTGTCTCTAATTAAACAACTTCTCTGTGACTTCATCTGTCCCTCTGGTTTCCACCTTGTACCTTTTTTTGCTTCACCTGAAAACCTTCACTGAGTTAATAAATTGCAGCTGTTGCCCCAGGTGCCACCTCCTCCTGTCTGATATCACCTATAACCCACTTCAGTCTGTCTTCTTCCTTCTCCATTCTGTAGTAACTGCACTCATTAAGGTCTAGAGAAGGTTTTTTGTGGACAAATCTCCTGTCCTCTTTCCCACCCTGAACTCTTTTGCTGGGATGTATCATTCATAAATAAGTTTTTCTCTATTCTCCTTTCCATTCCCTCCTTTGCATCTTCCAGTTACTGTGGACTTTCTTCTGGCCCACTTAACCTCCAATTCAGAAAAGGAAATTGCAATTTGGCATGTCAGCCTGGAAATACTGCTGACCCCTTATTTAATTTCAGCTGTCTGACATGCTCCATGCTCAGCCCTCTGCTCTTTTGCTTTGCAATGTTTCTTCTGCCACATTTTATGGAAAAGAGTCAGAAGATGGAAGGATAATCTGTGAGTCACTTGTGCAATGATGACTTGCAGATTTCCTTCTTTCCGTCCTCATTTTTTCCATCCTGCCAATCTTTTATTTCAGCTTCTTCTTTAAAAGGGCGAGAATTCATTTGTAAAGTACATTGAATGCCTCAGCTCTTATTGCAAAGCATTTTTAAAATATTAGCAATACTTAGAGCAGGATTTCTCAACTTTCATCTGCAGGGCATATCTAAAGGGTTTTTTCTTTTTGTCAGAAAACATAATCTTATCACAGAGATTTTAGAGCCCTATTCATGACAGCTCAGACAGGGAGATTATATACCCTTTGAACTCTGGTTCTCTTATTAAAAGCTAGGAGGAACTTTTTGCTTGTGTGCTTGTGCCTTTTTTGGTTTTTTTGGTGTCGTCCCCCATCCCCCGTCCCACCCCTTATTGTTTAAACTGTGTTAGACCATGGAGATACTGTAATCTCATGATTTAGGATACTGAAAAATATTAGGTCTGTTATTTGGGACCCGGGATGTCTTATTGTGTAAGTGGGCGGTTGAGTGGGGAGGTATGATTTAGTATTGCTCTGGACATTTTTGTACTTCAAATGACTAAGTATTCTGGAAGTCATCTTAAGTTTCTGACTGGGGTATACAGTTGCCTCGCTGTGTGTATTTATCAGTGACTGTCTAGGTGGAAAAGAGAAACTCACAAAAGAGAAATGAGAGAATATTATATAGTCTTATTTTAATGTATTTACTGATAGCTTTGTTTTGAATATATCTTTTGTTTTGATTTATTTTGATCTGCCCATGAATTAGTTATTGCCATATGTCCTATAAGTAGAATTTGTGTCACTGTTCAGCAGTCATCATTTGACTATGAGACTTAACAACATTTTCAGTTTTTCCTCTTTGACATTTTTAGGGTAAATATGTTTTTGTAATGGCTTGTGTTATTATGTAGTCAAAGCTGCTGTCAGATAGACCTGCCCAGGCATCTCATCCTGGCCTGTGACACCTCATTACTTCAGGCCTGTGACCTTCACCCAGCTCTGTGATCATGTCTCACGTTCTGATGTCAAGCTTCCTCATTTCTGCTGTTCCAGATATGTGCACTACCTCTACCATATGTGATCTGCAAAAGCCTTTTCTGTTCCTTTTAGAGTTTCTCACATAGTTTGCCTAATGTGTTTCACTTCTGACCTGTGTAATAGCTCTGCTATTTGAATCACAGGCCTCACTTGAAGAGACATTGTCATTCCTGTCAAGTCCTGCCAAACCTGGTAATAGTCTACAGTCATAAAGAGTGCATCCCAAACCACACTTCCCTAGCAGAGCAATTCCTGTCATGAACCTGGATTTGAGACCATCTCTAAAACACTGAGTTTGTAAAATTAATAAATGGAGACAATACCATCCCAGTCTCTTTCCTTTTCAGATATGCCACATGCAAGGTCTCAGTAGGGAAACTAACTCTTTTGGTCTTGTGATGTTTAAGCAGAACAACAAATGCAAATCGTTTTTATCCTGATAAAGGTTTTAAAACATTGAGGGGAAGCTATAATCTTCTTCCAGTTTCCTGGGATGGTATAATGGTTTCATGCTACACAGGTTCTGACTTTTCTTAAGGAATGCAAGACCAGATCTATGAACCCAAAATAATTGAAAACTGTAATTTAAAAAAAAAAAAAAAAAGGAAAAGGTCAAGAAATTAATGTAGTTGTTAAAATAAAGGGGATTACTTGCAGATAATCTCATAATTTAACATGTAAAGAATCCTGTTTTTAATAAGGTTTAAAAAATGGGAAAGAGAAATATGGATTGGGAGTTAAAAATTGTTAGATGACTGATCTACTGACATTTTGTCATTCTTCAGGAGAATACTGGAGCTTTCACAGCTCATAGAGCATAAATCTGAAAGGCTGCATAAGTCTTTAATATTTCTTTAAGAAAGCAAGCTACAAATAATAAAGGACACATTCAACGTCCTATTTTGATTTATTTCTGAAATGTAATATACTTTATGAAATTCCATAATACATATTGCAGTTGGAGTGAGTTACTTCTATATTTTATTTTTTTTTACAGGCTAGGAGTATTAGTCACTATCATAAAAATGAAATCTGTAACTTCTAACTAAAGAAGCTTAGCATGTTTATGTTGCTAACAACATGTGTTTGCATGGAAAAAGTTGCTGAAAGCTGACCCCATACTGGGAAAATTGCTAATCTCCAAACAGAATCCTAAACAACTTAAAACAAACATTTTACTGCATGCATTTTTAAGGTCATCTCACACGTTCTGAGACAGTATTTCATTGCATATTGGAATTGTGAATGGGCTTGTGCCTCCAAAACGTTGTTGTTGTTTTTTTTCCCCAAGGCATCTTCTTGTCCCTACGCCATGCCACATTTGCCCCATTTAATATTTTCTCAGATGGAACACGTCAACTCCAGCCTTGCTTTTTGGGCTTCTTTGGTGATTTTTCATTGATTATTCAACAAAGACATCTTGTCAGCTGTCATTTACTTGGTGAAATTTGGTTTAAGTACAGTGTCAAAAGGATTCCCTCAGTTAGAATTTCTTAGTATAATCAAGTTATAACTATGTCATTATAATATACATTTAAATATGTTATATGGATATATATGCAGAGACACACTTTCAGAATTAGTGAACTACACCTTATATCTCTCTTGTGTCACAACGACTAGTATGATTTGCAGCCCCACAAGATTATTAGAAAAGATGCCCCTCTGAAATATAGCCAAATTGGGAATCTCTCTCCAGTCACTTGCGTGCAGACAAATAAATGGAGCAAGCTGAGGGCCAGATTTGATACAGGTGGGTGCCCCTCAAGCAGGAACCAAACTCCAGTGAGCGATTTCCTATAGAGAGAAGAGAATCAAAACCCAAGTGTCAGCAAGCCAACGGCAGTGAGAAGTCTCTAGCTTAGAAACAGAACAAAGCACTGTTTGTTGTCTTCAGTAATATGATTATCCCAAAGTCATGCTGATTTGCAACTCATCATTATGTCTTTTGGAAAAATGTGCTTCAGTTCATCCACAAGGACAGATCTGATTATCGTAAAAGTCTCTTCTAGCCTCACAGTACTGAGTGAAATCCTAGCTTTGACTGAAATTGGTGACAGAACTACCGAGTTCAACAAAGCCACAGCTTCTTCATCCAAATCCATTGTCTTTATATGCATTAACTATTCTAAAACCAATAATGATTCCTTATGCCTCAAAAGTGGGATGGCTCAATTTATCATCTTTAAATATTTGAACAGTTTCAGATGAAGGGTACTTTGTAGATGTGAAGTATTATTCTTAAGTGCACATCTTAAAAATATGTCTCAATTCCTTTTGTATTTACCTAAATGAGTGTGATGATAAAGTCTCCTTACAGCTGTGGTGAGCCTTGCCTTATCACATCTTCCCACAGCATTCTCCTGGAGAAACTGGCTGCTCATGGCTTGGACGGGCGTACTCTTCACTGGGTAAAAAACTGACTGGATGGCCGTGCCCAAAGAGTTGTGGTGAATGGAGTTAAATCCAGTTGGTGGCCGGTCACAAGTGGTGTTCCCCAGGGCTCAGTACTGGGGCCAGTTCTGTTTAATATCCATATCAATGATCTGGATAAGGGGATCGAGTGCACCCTCAGTAAGTTTGCAGATGACACCAAGTTGGGTGGAAGTGTTGATCTGCTGGAGGGCAGGAAGGCCCTACAGAGGGACCTGGACAGGCTGGATCGATGGGCCAAGACCAACTGTATGAGGTTTAACAAGGCTCAGTGCTGGGTCCTGCACTTGGGTCACAACAACCCCAGGCAATGCTACAGGCTTGGGGAAAAGTGGCTGGAAAGGTGCCCGGCAGAAAAGGACCCGGGGGTGTTGGTCGACAACTGGCTGAATATGAGCCAGCAGTGTGCCCAGGTGGCCAAGAAGGCCAATAGCATCCTGGCTTGTATGAGAAATAGTGTAGCCAGCAGGACTAGGGAAGTGATTGTCCCCCTATACTCGGCACTGGTGAGGCCGCACCTCGAGTACTGTGTTCAGTTTTGGGCCCCTCACTACAAGAAGGACATTGAGGTGCTGGAGCATGTCCAGAGAAGAGCAATGAAGTTTGTGAAGGGTCTAGAGCACAAGTCTTAGGAGGAGCGGCTGAGGGAGCTGGGGTTGTTTAGTCTGGAGAAAAAGAGGCTGAGGGGAGACCTTATTGCTCTCTACAGCTGCCTGAAAGGAGGTTGTAGCGAGGTGGGGGTCGGTCTCTGCTCCCAAGTAACAAGCGATAGGATGAGACTAAATGGCCTGAAGTTTTGCCAGGGGAGGTTTAGATTGGATATTAGGAAAAATTTCTTCTCCAAAAGGGTTGTCAAGCATTGGAACAGGCTGCCCAGGGAAGTGGTTGAGTCCCTGTCCCTGGAGGTATTTAAAAGACGGGTAGACATGGTGCTTGAGGACATGGTTTAGTGAGACTTGGCAGTGTTAGGTTAATGGTTGGACTCAATGACCTTAAAGGTCTTTTCTAACCTAAGTGATTTTATGATTCCCCTTCCTTTCTGTATCCACTTGTTTTCATATTTTTGTGACCTGTATTTTTTTGTAAAGAAACTGTATTCTGTAGCGTGTTGTGAAGTGCCTTGTCTTGTGAAGGTCTGAATCCAGGTGAGACCTCTGGATGTTACTGTACTATTAATAATAATAAGCAATACCACATTTTACCAAATGTTTATTTAGTCCTGTACTAACAAGATTTAACACTCACGTTACATGATTGACACAATATTTCTATGAAATAAGCTAGAAAATATTTTTAGTTCTACAGCATAAATAGAGAAATTGAGTCAGAGAATAAAAAGATGTGGCTGGCGAGGGGATGGGACTTGGTGATAGAGCTGCATTCTCAAATCCTCTTCCTGCTTCCAGGCTTATCCTGATTTCCCTGGGCAGCCTGCAGCAGGGGCTGTACCACTAGGCTTTTCCTTTTAAATGGGAAGCACTCGGCTTATAAAATAATATTCTACTGGCCTGATGGTCTGCATCTGGATATTAAGCTAATGAGGTTTGCCCATCCAGCATTCAGGTTACAGTGAGTCTGGAGTTTGGTCTGTGGCTTATCACCTCTCTTGTTAGCCCATTAAGACTGGCTTTAGATTTCTCACACTTTAATTGTATTCGAAGAGAGCTGTTTATATGACGCCCCAAAATGGATTTGTTTTCCAGTGCTTCTCCTTTGTTGCATATTAACGTTTAATTAGCAAAAAGATCCTATTACCTCAGCGCTAAAAGTGAGAATAGCGAAGGGACCTGCTAAATATAAAATTAGATGCACAGTCAACCTTTAATCTGGTCATAATGCTATTACCTAAATATTATTATAACTCTTACCATAAACTATGATTTGATTGATTTTGAAATGTTTATACGCAGACTGTCTGGCACAACTTGTTTTTGTGAGTACGCTAAAGTCAAAATGTCTGAACTAAAGAGACAGCTACTCCTAACAAGCTTTATTTGGGGTTTTCTTCGGTTCAAGTGGTTGGTCTGTAATGTCCTTCCTTCAGAATGGGTTCTGAGCTGGAATCCAAGTTGAACTTAAACCAAGAAAAACAATTCTCTGAGCATACTTTAATCACCCGTGAATGTTCTCATGGCTCTGAGGACCATCTTTCAGTGGAATCTGTTTCTGAAGGAACAGCAAGCTTTTCGCCTATGATACTGGAAATTCTGGGTGCATAACTAAAAGGCAGATGTAACACAGAAATATATAGGAAAATATATTCTTTTGTTCAGTTTTTGTTTTGGGGTGAGAGGCATGAAGCCAAAGATTAGATGGAAGTTTTCACAATGGGATACATAAGGAACGTCAAGCGAAAGGGCTCCTGGTATGCCTGTCCTCCTGTAGCTTTAAGGGGAGCTTTGCTATTTATTACAGCTATTACCACAACAGTTAAAAAGGCTTTTGGTAACATGCCCTCTGCAAAATCTCTTGACTGTTTTTTCCACTTAGTTTTTGTTGCTAAGTTCTGTTTCTATACATGATGTCTCTGTGTTTTATTTTGTATTATGATGTCTCAGCAGCAATATTTCATCATGGACAGTTGTTTTGATACTCACGTATTAATATAGCAATGGGCATCTCACACATCCCTCTATTTTGAATTTGGGCCTGCTGTTAAAACTCATGATTCGAGAACACATAGTAAGGTTGCTGGGATGTTATGTGATAAGACATACATCTGAAATTTTCTGATAGCATATAAAATACGTTTGATCCAGCTTAGAAAAGAGTAAAAACTGAGATATAGTTTAACTAACATTTTAATTATGCTTGCCCTTACAGCTTCCAATTCAGAAACTATCTTTGTTATTCTGGTTTGAACTTGGAAGCTAAAATAGTTCGAAAATCACACAAGTGATTTGTTTTTGTAGTTTAGGAACCAGATATCTCCTGAGAGGATTAGGTTTTGTGACAGTTTCAAGCAGTTTGCAAATGAAAGAGGATTTCTTTCGTTTGTATTCCTATTTATTAAAACATTTTCTGCAAACACCATTTTAACAAAAAACCTGTCCTTTGAAAAACTTATATTTTCCTTCAGAAAATTTTTATCAGTGTTTTCTTTTTTTTTGGAAGAAAAAGCAAACAAAGTATTTCATTTTGAGTCTGGTTAACCTGAAAAAAAGTTTGTCATTGTGTTGAACTGAATAGGGGCATCTTCCCTTTGAGTTTATTTACTGTTAATTTCCTGAGCTGGTTTAATGCTTCACAAGAGAGGTGGTTGAAGTACCTGCTGACTCCCTCCTCCTGCAGGGACCAGCCTTGGTCTACAACACACTTACAGCTTGTTCTCTGGTTATACACTGAGTGTCCATCATGGGAGATGTAGTCCCTAGAGCATGGCCTATCATGTGTGACTGACATGAAACACCAGAAACACGTCTAAGAAACAATAAGACAGGTTGCAAGAGTTCACACTAATATTAAATCAAACTTGAAGAAAGAGTTCTTTTTTCAATGGATGGTGTCAAACAGAAATAGTTCAACAATTCCAAACATTTTTTAACATCTTCCAAGTCATTTGAAATAATTGCTGGAAATATTTAATTTTTAAAGCCTTATCCTTCATCATGTTTTACGTACTAAAGTGCCTGAGAGGTGGTTCTTGGTTGTCATTCTGAGTGCACAAGTATGAAGAAATAAATGCAAGAGGAACCACATTTACTGGTAAGAAATCTTGCAACACAGACTAGAACACCTATCAGAAGACTATAAATATAATTCAAATTCCTTTGACCACCATGCTTTGGCAGGTAGGCTGCAATTTCTGAAGCACACAATTGCTGTTAGTGTATTGATTTTTGTGGTTAGTTCAATGACTAGCTACTCTTGGGACTTTTTCCTCAGATATTTGCCAACATTATTTTTATTGTATGTTAATTAAGTTCTCCCATTTATTCAACTCTTGAACTCTGCTGCTGTGTCAGATGTAAAGCTTTTCCACTAGGCAACAAAAAGAAAGCCGAATGAAACTGCCAATTCCCTGAGAATACATTTTCCTCTGCATTTTAAGAGTTGCTTTGAGTTCTGACCCAAAGCTAAAACTGCTGACCAAACACCAGAAATGCATTCAATATTTGCTTAGGGGTGAACCCACTTGATATTCAAGGGGTAAAACACTGAGCATGGCTTGCCATGCACTTGCTCTGTGCATTAACAACTATGAGAAGCTCACTGTTCATGACTGAAGTAACTCCATGCTTTCCATCTGTCATTGTCATGCCATAGCACCACTGGTGTTAGTCATAGAAGATGTCCTGTGGTCCTCTGTAAAAAGGCCAAACTCACCTGCTGCAAGGACAGATGGGATTAGTAGGTAGCCTTATTTGGACACAGGGAGACGGATTTAAGGAGAATACTTGACAGCTTCCAGCTGATCCTAACACCAGCCAGCTCAGGTACAGCTATGCATAGCCTTCTTATTAAAACACCAGTGGTTGTAAATAGGATGGTTCCCTTTCTAAAGCATATGAGCCAGTTTAAATGACTTGCATACTACAGTATTCCTGAGTTGGTTTTATGTTTGTCAAATTTCCCTGTCTTCCTTTGGTCTTGTATGCCTTTCATTACTGTTTTTAAGTTTTTTGTGTCTGGATTAGCTGTCCTGATTCCTCCTAGTACAAAGTATTTTCTGTACATTTGCTTTTTTCCGTTTTAGTGTAATATGGACAGTGGTTCTGTGCATATCATTTTAATTTTACAGTTCTCTCGCATGAACTGTTATTGACCAGTTTTCACCATCATGGTGACCTGATTCCACCCTCAGTGAACTAGACTTGTTTGCAAAACTAGAATTTGGGGACTAGGACTGTATTCCTTTCCAAATAGGTTATTTGGAAAACAAGAACTTTTTCTGCCTCCCTGAAGATTTAAGAAAAAGGGAACCAACTGAGAAACTTCAATCCACAGACAAGAAATCCTTTTGGTGCTTTATATAAGTTAGGTAAAGACCAGATTTAATACAGGTATTTGGAATGAGAACATCATCCTTCAGGATAGTTTAGAAACAATTTCCTCTTTGATATTACAGCTCTCCAAATGTTCAAGTTGAGCAGAAACACCTGAGAGTGGACCCCAGCTTTTCAGTCCCTGTAACCGAGCAAAAGAAGTTGAATTATTAGCTCTCCTTCTGAGTGAGACAATTGAAATGCCTGCTAAAGTAAACAAAGCACATAGCAGGGTGGAGATTTTCAAAGTTGTCTAGAGGATTTGGAGTCCCAGAACAGGAGGCTTTGGAAACCCTATCTTAGAAGTTATCAAAAAAAAGAAAAAAAAAAAAAAAAAGGAAAAATAATTGTGTGAGAATCTAAGTAGACCAAGTCCCTCAGGCTTCACTTTTGTATTCCTGGCTCCCTTAACAGATCTTTTCTCTATTCAGATCAGTGCTGCAGCAGGACAGTTGGCATTGGAGGTGAAGCAGGATCCAGCAAGTCTCCTTCTGTCCCCTCCCCCTGTGGGGCCTCTTCGGGCTCGTCCTCTTCCCCCTCGCTGTGTTTCCTAGCTGAGACCTGAGCTGTTGCATTGCCAGAGCTCCCTCACCATTCTATTACTAATTTGTGTGTGGAGTCCTAATTACAATTTACCAAAATGTTTTTCCAATTTCTATCTATCATCTTCTAAGTCTATAAAAGAGTGGGTGAGAAGACTTGTCAGTAAGTCACACCTCTTCCATTTTTTAAGCTATATTTTTAGTTGACTGACTCAGATGGACTTTTGCTGTCAGAACATCAAAAAAGCTTTACCCAGCGTGTGTATCTTTCTATGATCAGTCATTCTGAATTCAGGATTTGAGTTCACGAGGGGATGTATTTGTATCCTCAACTTACTGATTAATTTCAATTTACAAGTTGTTTCAATCTCCTGAAGATTGAGGGTAGATTTCATGAAGCTGTGAATATCACATATTGCAACCTTACCAATTGCTTCTTCCAATGAATAGTTTCAGTAGTAAGCATTTGCAGTATGTGGCCTGATTGCTGTTGATATGTAACCTGAAATTTAGCTCTAATCATTTTGCATGTACTGATGAGTCTGCGGTCCCTGCGATGACAGTGAACGTTTTCATTGATCAGATGATTTATCTAGGGGGGTAAAAGAACTTGGATACGAGATAGGATACGGAAGAGAGATCAGTCACTGCGCTTGTTTAATTGGTCTTGTAATTCCTTCATATCTAGCACTTTTTATGGTGCTGCTGCGTTTTCATTTGTAGCATTATGTGACGTTCTTTATTAATGCTCTATGTTATTGACAAACATCTGTAAAATGTTTTCTCTAGTAATAATAGTTTTTTCTTATCTTTTACTTGCCTGCACGCGTATACCCATAGTCACTCATGCATTCTTACGCCCACCCACATGCAGCAAATGCACCTGCATGAGCACACACACGATTCCTTCTGTGGAAGATGAAACTGCTAGAAAGTCTTCCTTATCTTTATATGCCAATCATTTGGCAAAATGGTGTACCATCTTTTTCCAAGATGTATGCTAAAGAGCTGCTTCAAGTTGAAAGCCCAGCTCTGAACACCCTGAAGCTGGAAAAACTCAGTTTCTGATCTGAAACTTTGCAGCTAATGTGGTCTTCCAAACAGAGGCTCAGAGCAAGGCTCTGGTGTGAGGAATTGCTGCTTCCCAAAGTGTATGTCAGTCTTAATTTAAGTCACCTCCATTATGGTCAGAGTGCCATAAATGTTTCATGCTGTAAACATCCCTAACAGGAAACAATTCATTCCTCATTGATCTTTTTTGGCAGCTTGCTTCCTCCCTCCAGCAGAGTGGAGAAGTGCACCTTTGGGTTCGCCTGTCATATAGCTGGCTATTTCAAAACCAGTATTGACATTACTGAAGCTTTACGGAGCCTATCCACCAAGGGGACTTAAGGCCTGAGTGTTTCATGTCTCCGTAGCAGTTGTCACAAAGAGGAACAAAATGCGGATTGAGTGATTGCAGGGACAGGCCTGACCCCAGCTGTCCCCAACAAGGTAATAGGAACTATGTAATATCACGATACTGGCTTTGTTTCGTTGATCTAAGCTTTTCACAACCTCTTACGGAAGCCAGTGAAATTCCCCTTTTCCTCTTGTTCTGTGTTTGGTACCAAAGTTGTAGTAAATTTCTGCCCAACTCTATATTCTCCCTCCTACGTAGACTTTTTCTTGTGTTCATATGTGTAAGAAGTGCCTGTTACTGAGTCTTTGTGGTCATTTTCATTTCACAAGGTTTCTACAAGCGCATCACTAGCTTTGATGTCCAGTAAAATATGAAAGGGCAAGACCACTTGCTACCCTCCATGGCACAGTATGGAAAGTAGCAAAAGGCCTGAAAACCATGGTGAAGAAACTTCTGTCGTCATTTGTCTGGTTCTAGAAGTCACAGAAGGTCACTAGGGTGACCTTCAGAGGGGTGTGTTCCCTGCAAAACCTGACTCATTTCTAAGTTGAAATGAACACAGGCAGGAGTTTGTGCTGATTTGGCCAACACAGGTTGCTCTCGTTAGAGCAAATTGCCTCTGAGAGGGGACTCTGCTGCAGGTTCCCCCCAGATGGGGGCAGGCATAACTCAGGCTGTTGTGCTGAGGATTGGAGGGCTGCCCAGGTGTTCTCCATTCCCATCAGAGGTGTGAAAGAGCCAGTCCTTCCTGGGGCAGTGTGGGAGATAAGGGTGGGCTCCCCTTCCTTTCTATATAGAGATGAGCCTTTTTCCTCCCTAAGACAGACATCTGCTGAGTGGCAGCTCCCCGTCCTCCTGGCCCCTGTGCAGGAGCACCCATGTGAGTATAGCATCTGTCTGGTAATCTGAGCTAGGACATTTTTTGCAGCTTGTATTCCTCCTATTGAGAATGCTGATACTTTGCCTGTTAGCAGTCTTTTGTTGTTGTCTTATATATATATATATATATATATATATATATATTTCTGGTGTATATTTAGTTTATGGAAAGCCTATATTTTTTCTCGTGTTCTCTTCCATTTACAAGTATTCCTTTGTACAGGCTGCACAGTGAATGTTAACAGCACAGCCGCTCGTGTATGCAACAAACGGGTGGGGGAGAGGATACCATACATACTAATGAACACACTGCTTGATTTGCTGCTATCTAGTGGCTCTCACAGCCTTTGTCGAGTAATATTTAGAATACTTGGTTGGAAGAACTGTGACTGTCAAAAGCTAGTGCTAATAGGTACATCTGACCTGAAAATTATACTATAAACTGCAGGGCAGTGTATGTAGTATAGACAATTTTAATTAAACTCTGTTCAAAAGCTATGTAGCTCATTAAAATGAGGGGATGCCAAGTTGTCAACTTGCCAGTCAAACTAAAAGGGTTTCCATCTAACAAAGTGGACCCATTTGAAAAATATGGTTTATTGAAATTCAGCACCTTTGAATAATTGTGCACTAAATGCGTCTGCCCTGTAGAGCAACAGCACAATGGATGGAGTTGTGCCTGGCAGGCTGAAGCTTCCTGAGTAATAAAGAGACTATGAGACGAGTACAGTTTGTGCATTAGGAGTGCTTGAGGGCAAAGGGCAAGGTGGGAGATGCACAGCGGGCTGGAGGTGCAAGATCACCGTTACATAGATGTCTGTTGACTTAGAGAAGTCTTTTCAGCCTATGAACTTTGTGATTTTTTTCATAGACATCAGGGACTTTGGGCAGGGATGACTGGGCCATTTGGGATCATGGCTACCTAATGTTGTAGTTGTGTTTCTTGCTAAGTCATTTACATGAGTATGACTGCTATAGATTTAAGGTAATGCAATGGGGTGTCTGTAGTAGATGCGTTTTAATTGTGGTATGAAAGTGCAAGTTTAACCCATTACCAATTATTTTCAGTTTGCTGATTGGGCTCTATGCAAAATAGTATTAAAGCTGATTTACAAAGGAGTCTAAGGAATTCAACGGCATAATTTCTGAATTTAATTAACCCATTAGTAACTGAAAACACACTCTTTGTTCTGTCTTGCTCTTCCAAGGTCAAGGTTATTCATAGGTCCCATGTTAACAGTGGTATCCAGAATTCTGACTGTTTTGATATACATTTTATCTTTACCACGCAGCTCTGAGGAAGAGTAATACTGTCTGCTCTGATAATCTGGAGAGGAAGGGGCTCTGGGAAACTGTTGTTGCTATAAGAACATCTGGAAGATGTCAGCCCACTCAGCATTAGCTAGAGACATTACAGGTGTGCAAAGAGTGAAGTATGGAACAAACCTTGTGTGGTATGTGTTCAACTTATCTCAGCGGGTCTTGGATCAGTTGTCCTCCTACCTGTGTCAAGTAGGGTGGGTTATTTTTTTCTGTTAGAAAAAAACCCCACTGCCAGTATCTTTCAAATCCCAAAGGAAATTATTGGGAAAACTTATGGAAGCTGTTTCAATTTGGTAACTTTGCAGCATTTCCACCAGCACGCAACTTCATCACGTAATACTGTTGGGTCATGCTTCCTGTATTTACAAACAAAGTCAGATCCTTGTATGAACTATAATTCATGGCTACAAGGAATACAGTTCTGCTTCCCATGGTTTTGGAGAATTGTTACCATTTCCCAGAAGGGGCCAGAAGTGGCCAAGTAGGTGCACAACAGCTGGGGAGTGTAGCAGAGATCAAGACACGTGTTTTTCCAGAACAGTGGTATTAAGGTCACAGTATGTTGTAAACTTGAAGAAAAGCTGAACAAAAAAAAAAAGTTAAGAATGTTGAGGGTATGGAGAGATTGAATGTTGCAGGGCTTTTGTTTTGTTTGAGCATAACGGACAAATAAAGGCAAAACTGTAGTTCAATGATCATTTGTGGTCCTTCCCAAAGAGGTACGCCTGCTCTTTTCTTGACTCTATGTATTTCTGCCGTGTCCTTTGTGCCAGCACTTAATACTTTTGCAGCACTGTGGTGAGTCAAATCACGGTGAAAGCTAAACTTGTAGGAGAGCCATGACTGGTTTTCAGCAGAGCTGATCCCTGCTCAGGTGAATGGGAAGAGTCTGGGGATGTGTGGCTGGGGATCAGGAGCTAAGCAGGCAGGGCTGCCTCTTTGGGTATCAGCCTGTGCTTAGATATTGGCTTTGTGAACAGTAGCTTGAAAGCTACAGCATTCAACCTGTTTGTGGTCATGTATTGCACTTCTTTGTAAGATTTGGGATGCTAACTGCTTTAACTTTAGGAAATGCATTCCTCTTTCCTACATCACTCTTTTGGCTGGATACAATAAGCTTCACATATTGTCTTTTAGTGTTGTTACAAATACTCTCTTCTCCCTGAATTCAGGTGGGGAGGGCTTCAGCAATGGGTGAAATAATGTTTGGTTTTTGGTTTGTGGTTTTTTTTTTTTTTACTCTCTTCCTTCCTCTCAGGAGGTGTTGTGATGCTAATGATTCAAGGATACTCAGAAACTGTTGAATCTAAAGCAGTATAGGAAGCCAGAGTGCTCTTAGAAGATGCAAGGAACCTCACTAATACATCTTTTGCTAATTTGCCCACAAAAAAAATTATGGTTTCCCTGCCACTTTTAGCAAAAATGTAGTAGCAGAATGCTGCAGTGAGGATTTTTTTTTTATTACTTAAGACTTCATTGTTTTTAGAACTATGCCAAAGGACATTTACTATTACATTATGATATATTATCGTAAATAACTAACACTATAAACAACATTTGGAAAATAAAGTACTTTGCGTGACGCATTATGCTTGGTTTTGTTTTAGTGTTGTTCATTACTTAGTACCTAAGAAAATTCAGGAATTTTTCACGTGTTTTATAATGAAAGATCTGAGAAATGATAATTTAGTGTATAAATTTGGAGACTGAAGGCTATAGTTTAGTCACACAGACAAATAGCTCCACTGACCTCTGTGAAGTTGTACTTAGATGTCAAACTGGTGTTGGAAAAATGAAAATGAGCAAAAATAGGAAGAATGTGATTTTGTGTATGGTTAATAAGTAGGTGGAAAAAACAAACAAAAAAAACCCACTTTTTTTGGACTTCCTCCAAAACTGAAGCTTTTTTATTCTAAAATATTGCATTATATGTGTTGTAGGCTTGATTTCTTTAGATGATTTTTTTTTTTTAATTTGATGACTAGCTGAAATATTCTATTCTGAACGCAAGTATTTTGACATCATCAATTTTTTTAATTTTTTCAACTATCAAGGTAGTGTGATTTTTGGGGTTTTTGATTGTTTTAATCCAATTGTTTGCAGAGTATTTTGCCACAAAACTGGTTCTAAATCTAAATTCTGTGATCTTTAATTGTTTTACCCCTCTTTCTCATTTCATGCAAATCCGAGTTAGTTTTTTTTACTTGTGGTACACAGCTTACATGAAGATATACCTTAGTCTTGACCTTATACCTAAATAAATATGTACCTTTTGTTTCTTGGAGGACAGATGAACAAAATAAGACATCTAAAAATTAGTGAATTGCATACTAGTTTTCCCTGTTTCATGCGTTCCTCAAGAAGCCAGTTCCTGTTTCAGTAATATGTTACAATTGGAAGATTAGAAAAAAAAAAAATGTGGTGACTTGAAAGAGATAATATAATATCATTTTAGCAGGTTTAGAGATCAAATTTTGTGGTAGTATCAATTTCCCTTTCACTTTAAGGAACGATGGGCATATGAAATAGCAACAGAAATTTGAAAGTAGAATAGCTGTTCACTGGAATACATGCATGCAGCCACACACAAGCTGATGTTATCAGGCGCATTTTTGCTGAAAACATTGGAGAAATTTTTTAAATGAAACTCGAACATTTCAAAGGGAAGTAACAATTCTAAGATATTAAATATAAGTGTAGTTTAGAAACCTTGTATTGACAGACTATTGGGTTTTGTTCTGCTTGCTGGGTTTTTTTGGGTTTTGGGGTTTTTTTTGTTTTTTTTTTAAATACTTATGCCAGCTATTTAGATACCTGGAGAACTTGCTGGCACCACCTAATGGATGAGAAATACTTTCTAAATCGTTCCTGTTAATTTCTGTACAAAAAAAGGCATGTATTCATTTGAAGCTGAAATATCTCTAAACAGACAGCTTTCAACAGGCTGTTTCATTTTGTCTGTCTTTCAATAAATATAGTAATTTAATAATTAGTTGCCAGACCTGAGAAAGATTAGGGTTTTGTTGCTGCAGCATGAGGGCTTTCTTATGCTGGGAGTATACCTAAAGCTGCTGATCATGTAGAAAATCCTGAGGCTGAGCACACTAATACTATAGCTGTCACTTCGTGGGGACATGAGAAAGTACTCAGAGCTTGGTGCATCCATTATTTTTGCCAAAAATTGCTTGCTGTTAAACCATTTGTACTCATCTTCTCATAAATAAAAGGTATTCAGGGAAAAAATAAACCAACCCTCCTGCCTGAGCTGATTTCTTTGAAAAACCTTACGCTGAGCTAAAGCTTTAGCTCTTCAGTAACTATATTTAAAGATAGAGCTATGCTTTTCCCTTCTTTTTTTAAAATAGATTATTTATCCTTCCATATACGCGAACACAATTGACACGAAAGACATAAAGAATAGTTATTTATTTCCACTCCTACTCTCTTGCTTCTTCCCTATTAACATTATCTCCTTGGTAACACATCTCATGAATTGTGTCTATGATATGCCAGTTACTGCAGTTCGTTTAGTGTCTTGCTACTTAAATGTATTTGAATTTTGTCTGTGAGGTCCCACCCTAAATGGTGAACTTCTTAAATTTTTTTCTTTTTTTTCCCCTCATCTTTCCTGAGTATGTTTTTTCTTGATTTTTCTTTTCTTCATTGATCCCAGGTGTAACATGACCCCTGCCTCTGAAATGACACTGAACTTAATTGAGCCAGAATTTCTGAAGAGATTTTTCTTTTAATCCTATTTTAATATCTAAAAATGTTCAGATGCATCTTTTTAGTATATTAAGTAATACCTCATCCAAATTTATGTTTACACATAAACTTAACAAAAAAGACTGTGACATCTTCTTTTCTCTACAGTACTTTTGTGAAAGAGCCTATTGACTTTTGTTTTAAATACTTGATAATGTGTAATCAGAATCCATCTAACCCTAAAGCATTACCACTTTCAATACGAATTGTAGCTGATAAGGGTTCTTCTTTTGCAAGGGGCTGATCAGACATGTTTATAAGTAATTTTTGGCAAACTATGGAGGTCTGCTATATTTCTGAAATGTGTGCATTCTGTATAGGGGCCTTCACAGCTGATGAAAAACTAGTTAGTTGTTTGGGATGGGATAATATTAATCTCTGTGAATTTCTAAATTGCCTTTGATCAGGCTACTTGAACTTGTTAGTTTCAGCACCAAAGAGAAAACCCCTTTAACTTCCTTGTCAGAATAAAATGAACTTGCATCCTGGAAATCTTTCATCTATTAAAAAGTTATTAAATGGCTTCCCAAATAAATACAAAGGCATAGAAATTATATCAAAGCCCTAAAAAAAGTCCATTTGGAACCAGCCCTCTTCTATGAAAAATTTTGGCTTCATTGATTCAGAATTTTCTAGTAATAAGACTGCACTACATTGGCTAGTTAAAAATTGACTTAGCTCTGCTAAATATCTGAGTGGCTCCCTTCCTTATATAGTAATGAACATAGGTAGAGAAGTGAAGATACTTTATTCTGGGCTCTGTGAAGCAGGAGTTGTGGCTCCTGTGGCAGACGCCTCCTTCGGTGTGCCCTGTCCAGCCATGCAAAGCAGACATCTCAGAAATGGCTTTGGATACCTCTGCGATACAGTCCAAATGAGCTCACAAAATTACTGGTCACTAGCAGCAGTGCTGTCTTTAATGTATGTTTTATAATAGAAAACCGAGCTAATAATGGAAGTAATATATGTTTTATAATAGAAAACTGAGCTAATAATGGAAGTAATCTTTGTAAAATGCATAAGCCTTAATATTCACGAATTGAAACTCTGGCCAGTGCAGACTTCAGAAATGCAGTGTCAAAAATATGCAGTAGTGAGCTGGAGACGTTACAGAGAACAACTTCCGTAATTTAATGTGGAGATAATCCTGGTGAGATAACTGAGTATTGGCTGCGTTAGGGGAAAGAAAGCTTGGCGTGAATAACCTGCTAATAGGACTTGAATGTCGCAGGTGCTAAAAGAAGCTTAAGAGCCTGCAACTGCATGTGTGGCTGTGTGGGTACATGTACAAATGTGTGTGTCCTGGTGACAGCTAAGGCATGGCAAATACAAATGAATAGGCAAACTCCTTTTTTGTTGTCACGATTAGATTATATTGAGCTACTCCATTTGTCTCACCCGATTTATTCATTGGTGATAAAACTGATGCTTGTCTGTATGTGAAGCATCCAAAAAATGGCATTAGTTTATTGGCAAATAGATGAAGAAATTGCTCTAACTCCAATGTTAAAAGGTTGAGAGTAGTGTTGTCATTCTCAGGTGTCTGAGACAGTAGGTACTTGTCCACGTAGAAGTAAAGACATTGTACTTAAAAGTAAAGTTTTTACAAATTAAAGGCTTATGCATTTATTTGCTTTGTCATTGTCAATACTCTCTATGCCAGGTGGTGATAAGATCCTTTATTCCAGTAACTTGTACAATGAACCCTGTGGACAATTTTCAGCAAGTAATGCTTATTTCCCTAGAGAAATAGGGTTTAGTAAAATAGGGGTTTGCTTCCAACTTAGTAGAAGTGTTTGCCCAAAATATGGGTGCTTCAGTGTGCAAATATAATATTCAATTATCTTTATCCTTTGTGACTGGCATGGTGGTCTATGTGCGTGGGAGGCAGAGAAAATGGAAAGAGCAGGATTGACAAACAGAAGAAATAATTTTTAGGCCTTTTAATCATTATTCTGTCAAATAGCTTAGAGAAGATGAATAAACCAATCTGAGGACAGGTATTTAAGTAAGCTTGCGACCCATGAGTCTGCACTTCTAAATAGCTAGGGAGCCCAATATTTCTGCTGCAGCAAAGCTGGGAAGAGGAATGTCAGATTCTTTTGTTCTCGGAGATTTTTGAGATGTATAAACTAGGCTCATGCAACTTGGCCACTTTGAACTGAGAGTCTTTAATGTTTCAAGTAGGGTGCCTAAAGTCTGTGCCAATACTTCTCAGGAATGACTTGTGAATGGCACAGTGATCTTGCAACTAGGAAAGGAATGGGAGTGGAAAGAGGTATGTTAGTTGCTGGGAGAAAAAAAAATGTTGATAATGTAACACAGGCAAGTTGAATTTGATTTGTATTTGCAAATTTTCTGAACTTGCTTATTTCCTCTTGGTTGACATGTCTAAATTCTTAATGTCAATTATCCACAATGATGAGGAAGGCGAGAAGGGGAAATTACCCTAGCTGTCAGCACAGAGAGCTGCGCTATTGACAAGGAGCGTTTACCAGACGTGTTTAAAGGTTGCTTGCTTTATCAGCCACATTGGCTATGTTATAAAAGAGAACGAGTAATCTTCTATACAAGCTAAAACTGACAAATACAAAGCCTTTGATGGAAACAGACACTGTTATTAGGTTACACATTTGTAGCAAGATTTTCTTATTATGATATCACCTATTTCAAGAGCATAAAGACTGCCCAGACAGCAGACTTAGATTACAGGCTTTACTCCCTTTCCCCTGCTAGGGGAGGAAGGTGGTGTGCAGAACAAACCCCGAGGACCTGGGCTTTGGCTAAGGAGAGCGCTGATGTAATGTGCTACTTCAGTACACCTTCTGTGTGTGGGAGAAATCTGACCTCACATCTCTGTAGGAGCTCTTACCATGCTCTCTCCCCCGCCCCCCAAGAATAAATTGCCATCAAATTTCAGGATACCCTTTTGGTACAAGATACAATTTTGTTTTTTATGATTAGTTGCAAGGGAAGTTATGAACCTGGCCTTCTGACTTCATGCATGCAGAAGACTTGCAGTGTACTGAGCTGCGATACTTTCAAAAGTCTCACCAGACTTCACCTGTTTTATGCTGGGCTTAATTTCAAACCTCAGCACAGCCATTCAGATTGAGCTGTTGGGTATTATTATTGAGACCGTAAGTTTGACCTGTCATAATTTTGTCAAAGTCCAATAGGAAATGTCCAATGGACTTGAGTGTCATGATGCAGGCAAACAGCATGAGATCTATACCTGAAGGATTTAGCCTGCAAGCACATCTAAACGTCTAAATTTGGCAAGCTCTGTGTGTGTGTGTGCGCGTGTGTTATCCATGTGGATTTTGCATATGTTTTTTTTATTACTCTGGAGGTGTTCAGATGAGTGAAAAAGATTTACCAAGAAGCCTGAGAGGATGAGCTTACAGGGATACCATAAGATTATAGTTTGCATGAGTGGCAAGTGAAAGGGCTCATCCAGGTGTTGGGGAGGATTTAAAGAGCATTAATGGGAATGAAGAAATTGGGTCAGACAATCTGCAGCCCAGGCAACAAGGACAAGACATTTTACTGCCTTCCAGCTTCAGGAACTATTCTGAAGGTAGTGCTTTTAGAACTGGGGATTTAATCCAGGCAATATAGTTATTGGTTTTCATCAGGAGTTCCGTCAACATGCATGCACAAACATGTTTCCCTGGCAGAAGTTGCACCAATGCTATGCAAGAAAATACTTAACAAAGGGCGACAATGGAAGCTTCGCGGGAGCCAAGGGACAATTTGGGTCAAGTCCAAAGTTGTGTTTAGAAAAAAGTATATAAAAGAAATACTAGTGTAAGTTAGTGTAAACAAAAATATCTACATTTTTCTTTCTTAGTTTTAAGATATTTCTAGCCATGTACACTAAAGCAGTCCTAATTCCTCTTCTGTTCAATTCTCCGTTTAGAGGAATTCCCCTGTTACATAACTATGGCTGAACAGAACAAATTGTCCAATTTCACATCCTTAGTGGACTAAAATAATTGGTTTTTGAAAATATTTCGAATACAAGCAGAAAGTGCCCTTTGGTTTACAAATTGCCCTCAGATTAACATCAGGACATGTCAAATAAATGTTCAAAATATTCAGAAATTGTCATGAATAGTTGAGGTACATCATGAAGGTAGGCAAAACAGAGCCATGTTGGCCCGTGCATTGCAGGGAATGCAGGCAGGCAATCAGTCCTCTTAAGCAGAATCAGAAACTATAGAAGAACTTGATTTCCAAATTTTTCATTAGGGACAGCAAAATAAAATATTGCGCTGTTCACCTCTCAGTGCATTGAGTACAGCTGTGTCAGTGACAGCTTTCTCGTTAGCTTTAAGTTAATACTGAGTTAGTGTGTCTCTTCTGTTTGGACATACTGAGTTGTGGAGACCTAAGAGTATGTAGAGATGCATTTCTGGCCATCAGTGATACCTCAGAACTGTTCACAAGGATAGGAGCTTTGTACATATATATATGCTAATCACATTCTAATTCAGGGAAGTAATTCCCTTGCTTGATTTTTTTGTGAAGTTACAGCTGCATACTGTATTTGCGTCTAGTCCTAAAATGCTATGCAGCATTTGTTCCTGGTGGTGGTTTTGTGGGTCAGGACCTCTCTTGCGAGTGCGTGCACTTCCTGGGAATGTCCCCATGCCTGGACGTCTTTTAGCAAAGAACCGTACGGTTCCCCTCTGCCCAGACTCGGCACAATACAGCTTTTGTTGCTCCGTTTCCTGAATTTATCACCCTTCTATTCCCACTGTGTGAAATGTCTGGGGACACCAGCCTCTGCCCTGTGAACATGTCCTGGAAATTGCTCTCTGCCAAGATCAAGCGCTTTGCGTTAAAACCTTACTGTAGCCTTTGTTGTCTCTTCCCATGTCTTTTGATAGCAGAATAGTATATGGGTTAGCCCCACACAGGGTTAAACCATGACCACGGCCTTTGCATTATCTCGGGTATTTTTGGCGATGATGTTAATGAGGTTATTGACTTCCTTCCTGCTGATGTGCAGCTCAGCCTGTCTTGAACCAACTCCTCATGCACATATGGTTAATCCCCTTTACTATAGTCACTTTGCACCCCAGAGGTGATCTATTTCAAGGGAGAAGGCAATGATTTCTGGAAGTATGTTTTGTAAGGTAGTTTAAAATCTTTTGAAGTAAAAGCTGCTGTTTACTCTGCAGCAAGTGTTACTATTAACATAAGGTATTAGAAAATATTCTTTCTTCTCTTTCAAAAACTACTGGTAACTCTTCTGTCTAGGCATTACATCACACCAGTTTTTACCCAATACAATTACTGTTTTCTAGGGAGAATGTGAATTCCTCGTATTATGGGTTTTTCACTTTTGGCTACACTGCAAATCAATTCTGCATGAATAGTACTTATCTGAAAGTATGCAAGATCTTGTGAGTATATCTATAAATCCTCCTCTTCCCAGCATTGCTAGTGGGCTAGAAATAGAAACTGAGATGATGAGGAGTGTGGTCTACTAATGTCTTTGTCACTTTAAGAGTAGCCTGCTTTGATGAACTCTAGGTGAGGCTACCCCTTAAAGCTGTTTGGGGATTGCAGTGATTTGCAGGCAGGAAGGGCTTTTGTTATTTCTTTAATGAACATATTAGCCCTGTCCTTGTCAGTCCAAACTCTTCTTGGTTTTCAGATATATTTGTATACGGTCTTTGTGAAACTTTCTCTAGTTTGGGTCTACTGTCTAAGAAACTTTATTCTCTTACCATAATGTTTTGTTATTATAGGCAGCAATAGTATAAAGGGGAAGGGAGCAAGTAGGTAAAGGAGCTGGGCTGGTCAGACTTTCTTAGGTTTCTTATTCTTCAGTGTGTGCAGTAAGAAACCCTTTTTTTCCCCTCACTGATGAGGTAATACATGCAGGTCTATCACAGATGTTCAGAACTCTGGGAGTTGTATGAGGGGATGTTAGTCCATTATACTTGTATTCACAGATGAAAGATTAAGATCCATCAAGAATATTTCCTCTGACCTCTGGAATTACATGGGCTGCAGAATTTCGCTAAGTAATTTCCACTATCAAGTCAGGCTTAAACTAGAACATACCTTCTAGCAAAGGAGACCATGCTTGATGTATGACATCAAGGCACAGAGAAATTGTGCCTCAGTAGTTTGCTTCACTATTTAACTTTTTTTTTTTTTTTCTTCCCTCTTGGTTATTTGAGTTGTGGCACAGGGATTTGTGAAAAGACCAGAAAGGGTGTCCAGGGCAGTGGTCGAATCCTCTGTTGAAATTTGTACCAATCTAAAGCAATAACTATTTCTTCCAGTTTCTCGTCACTGTTTAGATTTTCATCTAAATAAGATGAATTCATGCCTGTAAGAATATTTGTAATATGATTCATTTTCTTAACTAATAACAACAATATAACTAGAAAAAATAGCTCCAAACTACACCCAAAATTTTACATTAAGTTCTGTGTGTCGTTTGTCTGAATTTTGACAGCTTTTTTTACTTCTGATCTTCCTTCTCTTGAGTTTTGATATGGTGACACCTGTTTCCTTGGGTAAGAAACACCATTTTATATCTAATGGCATCCTCTTAATCTAGCTCGCTGCAGTTGTATAGCGCATTACTTTGCTCAAGCAATACATTAATGAGAGAATAAGTAGAAGATCATGTACAACTTTTCTTTCTCCAAGTGCAAAACACCTCCTTAGGGGACTTGACTTCTTTGTGGTATGTTTTTTCTTTGTTGTTGGGGTTTTTTTTGGTTTTTTAAGTAAATGGAAATAATCCCATATTTACATAGCGGGCACTGAGGTGTAGATCTCCACCTAGGATCCTGCTTAAATCCTTAGAAATATTGGTGTTTTCCAGACTGTTAGAAGGAGGCGAATAAAAGCTGCAGGAAGTAGGCAAAATGTATCAAGTCTTTAATGGGTTAAAGAATAAAACTTCAAAGAAATATTGTGAATTTGCTCACCAAAGTTTTTCAGACCTATTTTTAGTTGTTTGAACATGTTGGCTCTTACATAAGATTCATTCAGAATGTATAAACTATTTGGTAAATATTCCCAAATGTGAAAGAATCATATTTTCACCCATTTTGTTTCTGTCTTTCACATTCTAAAACAGGCCACAGGAGCATTTCAGATATATTTCTGTAATAGTTGCATGAAGTTCTAGCACTGATTCATAAGCATACATCATATATTAATAACGTTGCAGGGAAGTCAGGACTTGGGCAAAGAGAGAGATATACTATTTGGTATGCCTGTGTATACTTAAATAAGCTCTGTATCTTGATAAATGAGTATGTTGCTCTTTTTTTGTCATGTCTGCTACACTGCAAAGCTATGACTGTGCTGGTGAACTGCAGTACAGCTACTTGATCACCCAGTTACTCCATGATGTATTTCACCAGGGATATATCTATATTGGTTTTGGTAGCTGTGCTGGAGTGTGCTTGGCTACACAGAGCAATATTGACTTTTATCCAACTGTCCAGAGAGGCAGAGGTTGCGCTTGAACCCACCCTTATATTCTTGAGTCCCTCTGCCGATAGAGGGAAAACCAGAATCTCATTAAAACCTGTTGAGGAACTCTGGTCTCGAGTGCAAGACTGAGCTTTCTTGTAACATAAGATTACCATCTTATCTCTCTGCTGTTACAAGATGTTGAGGGTACAGTAATGGTACTCGACTTTGCACAAGCGTACCTCCGTCTCCTTATGTGGGCAAAGTTATAGCTTCCAAAAAAGAGGTTTTTTTTCCCTGACCACTAAAAACTACTGGACATTTAAAAGGATACGTTATGTTTTATTCAGTTTGCTACTTTTTAGCTCCTACTAATTTTAGGTATAACTGCAGTATGATTATGCATACCATTGAAGACCAAGGTTCCAAGAGAAGCAAGGGGTTTGATCTGAGGAAGTATGATGTTAGGGCAACAGATTTCACTCTATACTTTAATGGCATTTTATGTCTGAATCACTGCAGTGTAATTAGGATTAGCCTGGTCTATTTAGGTTAAAGAAATATCTTTTGCTATACTTTGTTACTCATATGTAGCACTTTAAAGTGAATAGAAAAATATATCGACATATATCCCTCCTGTTTATGAAAAAAATCCTCAGCAACTATTTGGTGACAACCCTAAAGAAGGGTAAAATAAATGGTCTGACACCCATACCTTCAATTTGACCACTATCTTGCCTAAATTCCACTGATCTGGAGTGCTACGTGAGAGTTGCTGCTGTGTCCAGTAAGAGAAAAGAGAAGAGATCTCAGATCTTGTACTACTTGTCTCATGTGCTGCTTCCTCCAGGCAGAATTAAGAGCCAGTCTCACATAAGTGTTTCCAGGCATACACAGAATAAATAATAGGGAAGGAGAAGTGTTGGAGAGATTTAAAACAAAACAAAAAAAAGCTTTTCAGCCTTGCCAAGCTAAATAGTTTTCCTCTCAAGAAACAGAGTTAAAGACTGGCATTGCAAATGAGCAAATGCCTCCTGAATATTAATCCCTGTTCCTATTCCTCTCTACCTAGGAGAGGGAGAGGGGGATTACTTTTGCTGCTGCTCCCCCTGCCCACCCACTCCAGAAGTGATTGCAACTCAATGCGTAAATCCTGTTCCTTGACATCTGCATGCTTCCTGACCTGGTTCTGCAGGGTACTGCAGGGTATGGAAGAAACTAAAACTTAATTCCTCTTTCCTAAAGGAAATTGCTTTACCTAAGAGCAAATGTCCTTGGCTAGGTTCACAATGTCTCCCAGATGTTGCCAGTGGTGGTCAGTGGGACTGTATTGCTCCCAAACATTCCCATACCATAACTGTACTTGGGGCTGCACGTGCCCAACTTGAAGGTGATTTGCAATGTGATTGCTACAAGATTTAATTAGTGCCACCACCACCGGGCCTGTAAGCCTGTAATTAACTGTTGATATTAATACCAAGCAAAGTAAAACAACTGTTATAAGAACAAACACAACTGAGTGACTTTATTCCTTTGCCTGCAAGGGGGAGGGAAATCACTGATGATCTTGCTATCACGGGTGTTAACAAAAATAATCTTATTCTTTCCTTGTTACACAATAATTTTGACTGTTGCACACAGGGGATGGAGTGCTGCATGAGGAAAGATGAGCTGCCAAGATATTTAATTTCTATTATGAAATCAACACACGTTCAGTCTGTGGGATGATATGATCTGAGATTACTTAAGGGGCAAAAACCACTAAACCTAATTCTACTTTAACATCAGAGAGAGAGGGCTCACAACCTCCTATTATGTATCCTAGAGATGAAGGAACCTAGCTAGGGACCCAAACAATCCCAACAAGTAGTGTGTTGCGCAGAGGAAGGAAAATACAGGGTCTCCACAGAAAAGAAACACAGCAAATCTTCCAGGAAAGAAAAGGTTAAAAAAAAAATCTTAAGATGCAGGATAAAATAGCATCTAGTGAAAACAATGGAAAACAAATGTTGACAAAAAAACCCAGGGCTTAGCACTAATTAACAAACATCAGCCTGCTTCTGAAAGTCTACACAAGGAAACATAAGCTGCTGTGTGACTCACAACATGCATCAGATGAAGCAAATTCTGAACCCGTTTTGCTGGTGCCTGGAGATAAACTATTTCAAAGATGACAATTTTGTTAACAGCAATTCTAGAGTCACACCCTGCATAAAGGAGGTGCTCCAGACAGCAGCCACCTTTTGGGGAAGATGCTGTGCCTGGAGCTGGCAGCAGCTGTGGTTTGGGTTAAGGCTGCACAGTGATGCTGCCTCTCCATGGTAAGGTGAGCTGTTGGGCACCTCCACAGGTGGTGTAGTAGGGAAGGAGGAAGCAACAGCCCCCTTAGTATCACTGCTGGCCCTGCTTGACCCTTCCTTGCCACCTACTTCCATTGCAATCAGGGAAACTATTCTGCTCTGCAGATTTTGGGGAAAATGATAGATTACACAGGGAGATTATATCATAAAATGCATATTATGTATGTAAATATATGTGTATATACACACACGCGCTCTTCTTTTTTTCTGAGGTATTAGCAATTTTCTACTAACATCTACAATATGGGGAAATCTACAATTTTGCCCATAGTCTTGATTTTTTTTTTTTTTTTTTTGGAATTCAAATTGACATTTCACTTTAAACCAACATGTTTCAAGTCAATTTGATGTGAACTTTGTTCACCTGAATTGCTGTGATTCCTTCTGTGTGTTCCAATTCAGGTGGTCCATTTCACTGTTTTCTTCCTGGGCTAGGCCTTTCCTTGGGGCACGCTCTGTTGTGATATCCTTTGACCATTGCAGTATTTTATGAGATTCATATATTCCATGCAAAACAAAATGCTTTTATTCAAAACATAGCTTTGACTTTCAATTTGACATTAATTTCTAAATGAAAAATATTGGCGTTTCTAGTTGAAATTTTCTGGTACTTCATGTTCTACAAAATATGCACGATGTTTTGGCTTTTTGACTGAGTTTTGGCACGCTTCTTTGATTAAAAAAACAGTTCTGAAATATCAAATGACAGTACTGAACTTCCCATTTTTGACTAGTTCTAGCCTTTGTTTACACTATTCCAGCCTTAGTGTACTCAGTCTGCTCTGCAGCAGAAAATTTCCCATATTTCATACCAATCAACTCCATCAAGACTTCAATATGTCAATAATAATTTATATATACTCCTACCAATACTACTGACACAGAAGGAAACGTGCATCGCCCAACTAGTAGTAAGCAGATAGTAGCAGACAGCAAGTGCTGATAGTAATGGCATGACAGCATCCTCAATACAATGTTATATCAGTAGCGTGCCCAAGTGAGTGACTTATACCACATGTGATCTCTGTAATGAGAAAAGAACATTTCATAAATGTATTTGTTCAAATAGCTCTACCCGCATCATCTCTCATAACTCTTAAACCAAACTGTTATTGCTTTACCTTTTTTCCTTCCCCTCCCCGCCCCTGCTGTGGTAGGAATTGCATTGTATTTTCTCTTAACCTCTGTGTCTGTCACTGTATGTGTATTTATGTACCAAAGGCCCAAAGATAAGCCTTTCATGCTGGAGTCATACATTCTCCTGAATATTTGCATGTTGTCAAATATTTCAGCCAAGGTCACTGATCTCTCCTTTGCCACCACTTTTCTGAGAAATAAGAGTTCTGCTCAGATGGTGCTATTTTTTGTGACTAGTACATTTTCTACCTTCCTATTTAGACTTGTAGTAGCAAAATAACATTTAGCTTCTAGGTGTCATGCAAAAAACCCACAAGATACCACTGCACATGCAGTAAAATATGAGAAATACATGTTGCATTTTCAGTTTCTATTGCCTCTCTTTGTATACTGTCGGTTTGACTGCAGCACGGTTGTAAAATTGAGATCCGCTCCTATGGTCTTCATGCCATTTTATGAGGTTTTAATTAAAATGTAACTTTTCCTGAAAATCCAAACTGTCTTTTGATGCTAGTTCACAGTTCAGTTGACCTAGCTGTCATATAGTAACAGACCAGTTTAAAATAAACAAAAACCCCACCAAAACCCATGGTAGTGACTTTAAAAGGTTTTATTCCTGATTTTCTAGAAAATAGGCCTTACACAGAACAACTGTCCCATAATCTGAGACACAAAAATTCAAGTGTTCCACTGATCCACTTAAGGTTTTTTCTGAACGATTACTGAAATCCCAATCTTCTAGCAGCCTCATCTAAACAAACAGCAAAGCTAAGCATGGTTGCCTCCTTGCCAGCGTATCCATTTGTACTTGGTCAGCTCATGTGGGGTAGGATTCAGCAGTCCATGGCTAAAATGAGATTCATCTGCTTGAAGGTAGATGTCTCAAATAATTGGTTGAATCTTAGCCTAGGAGTGTTTTCTACTTGCCACCAACTTAAAAAAAAAAATCTGGTTGACTATCTCTGATACAGACCTGTAATAAAGATGAATCCTCTCTCTTATCTACCAAAAAGCTGGGAATCTCGTGATGCATTTCATATAATCCATTATAAGAAAATGGAAGAATACTTTCTCCTGGAATAAAATAGCTATGATCACATATGTCAGTAGGCCTGATTGCTAGTTGAAAACACTCCCATATAAGTTATTAAATTTTACTCAAAGGAGATGGGGAATAGCCATTTGAGCAGAATATGTTATCTGAGCACTTCAAGACCTCTCTGCCTGCCTGTGCTGTCTGCTACCGCTGTTGCCATTTCTGCTGCAGCTCAAAGAGAGACTGAAAAAGAGAGGGCAGATGCCACTAGGGGAAATGGCTCCTCATAGCATCAGCCAGCATTCCTTGTGTCCCCAGCACTGGCAGAAGGAGCAGAGCTCTGTAATGTTGTGGGAAGGGATATGTTTGGCAGCTGATTGTGCTTGACACAGATGGGAATAGGCTTGGGAAGGATGGATTAGATGCCATGGGGAGGGATTGTGGATGGAGCAGGGGTGAGTAGGGGGAAAGGAAGGGTCCTTAGATCTGCCCTCATGGGGCTGGAAGACCCTGCTCTACACTGCAAATAAGAGTCGTGGTGGTCATTGCTTGGCTTTGTTTTCTATGTAAAAGAAACACAGTACTTCTGGGGAAAAGAGGTGGCTGGATGATTGCAAATAGGTCAAGTATGAGCTTATCTCTCCATTAAGTGAAATACAGAAAATATTGACAGCTTCCTACAGATTGCTTCTGCCCATTCTGTGCTGCAGCACAGGCTTGTGTTTGGAAGAGCAGGGCTGCTTCCATTCAAATGACCTTTGACTAGTGACTCAGTTTGCAGCCGTATGGATTGCTACAACAATCAGACCACTTGATGAAATTATCCTCTTCAGCTGCTGTTAAAAGGAATGGACAAAAGCTTTCTTCCCCATTTAAGCATTGTTTCCCTTAAGCTGGTCATGGATTTCTGACTCGTTCAGCGGTTTGTGCTGTAGTTTCTTAAAACACACTGGTTCTTTTTTTTAGTTCTGAGGGGTTTTTAGAAATAGTTAAGGGGTATTGTTCAGCTATAGGAGGATATGAAGCCGTAAAAGGTTTTTGTGGGTGATGAAACAACAAAA